>NC_056726.1:452408916-452516416 GCF_019279795.1 Protopterus annectens
GCTTTCACTTTCTCAACTTCGCTTGAATCCTAATAAAGCAAAACTAATTATCTTCACCTCTAAGGCTCACACAGATTTTAAGTCAAACTTCACAATTATTTAAAAAATATTCAACAGGAAGTCTTCTGAAATCAAAGTATTAGGTGTTATCCTAGATGAGCAGCTAAAATCTGATATCCACATTCATAAATAAAGAAAACTCGTCAAAGTTTAGGTCTTTTATACAGAGCCTGTAACTTTATCCCTGCACAATCACATGTAAACATTGCCTCTTCCTACCTTCTGCTACTCTATTTCTCTACTCTACTTGTTTCCACTTCTTACAAACATTAAAATAGCTCAAATAAAAAACTTAGAACAATGGTATGATAAGATCATCAAATTTGCTAACAAAATGTTCAATTCTTCACTTCACTGCTTAGCTCTCAACATATTAAGCTGTCTTGAAATCCCAAACATCCTTAGTCTCACACAGTTAAAACCTGCCCATAGAACACTCCACTTTCCAGATTAATGCCCCTAAAGTAAGTCCTTGTTACAGTGGTACTCTCCTTCAAGACCCCTTATCTTTTCATATACAAACCTACAAGTAAGCAAAAAGTCCAACAATGCCTCAAGCACCTCCCTCTACTCCTCATATATATCCAGATATGGCACTCCCTCCCTTTATTAGGCAGACAACATTCTTCAGCAGTTCTGCATATAATGTAAAAGGTTGCCTCCATACTTCTTTGGTCTTGCTCTTATTCAGCTGGCTAAGCATTCCTCCCTGTTATTCTGTTCATTCTTTTGTTAAGTCTCCGTCCACATTAACTTCATCACTCTTCTAACGAGATGAATATCTCTTATCACTCTGCTCGGGTCTTCTATTTTACTGTCTCACTCCTTCCTTCTCTCCCTATCAATATGCAATAAAACTCTGTCCTAAAGTAGTTTCTCCAATGGTTCTTTCAAAATTATTCCCTTTTGTACTTAAGCATTCCATGTGTTACTTGTCTATTAGGATTATATTTTAAGAAGCAGAACAGTCTAATGTTGATGTTTATATAGCATGCAGCAAGATTTTTGTTTAATTTAATTCTGAATTACTCAGAATGTACCACTACTCGATAATATAACCTTCTTTGCCACTTCCAAAAGTTAGTTCTCAGCAGTCTAGTATCCATTCATGCTTACGAATGGCATTCAACTCCTATAGTGCCCCCAGGAACAACCAGTGCCAACCACAGACAATACTAGACAAGTAGGGCAAAGAAGTAGAGTGCACCACACTTCTGTATCACAAACTCACAGCACATGGACAATTTAGATTTATCTGGTCTGCCTACTTCATGTCTCTTGAGAGGTGGAGGAAACTGGTGTACCCACAGAAAACCCACACAAACACATGGAAAACATGCAGACTTTATGCAGAAAACATCCCAGCTGAGAATCAAACTGTAGAACCTCTTGCAGTGAGGAGGCAATATTCCTCAATGCACCACTAAGCTGAACAGCTGAATGAGCTTACCCAGAAAACAAAAAAGGAAATAAATAAATCCATAGAGTACATTCATAAATATGTGCTTATTCTAAGCCATCTGTTACAGTTAGCTATCCTGCAGAGAAACAATATCAATTAAAAATCTATTAATTTTAAACATCTGCTTAATTTAGACATATAAGTGATCATCATATATAGTCTGCTTTCTTAAAAATAATTTTATCAAGTTCTACAATTAAATAATGAAACATTCAGCTAAAGTAAGGAAAAACACAATAGATATAGCAGTGAAGCAACCACGCAGCAGGTGAACCATAAAAATATACACGTTTATTGAAGCAAACTGGTAAGCGCTTTCGCTAATAGCTCCTTCAGACCAACAAAATGCGCATGAGCAAATCCATTTAAATATAAATGTTCAACCAATCATAGTAGTTAGGACATTTCATTATCTTAAAGTCAAAACTTCACACCATCATTCATATAAAAAAATACATGTATTCTAAAATGCATGTATATATACATAAAAACCTATAATAAGTTTCCATATAAATAAAAAAGCATATATAATAATATAAAATGCAAGTAAAATATGAACTATATAAAATATATAAGCAAGAATGTGTCAATTAATAACTGTTCTCCTAGATTTAAGGGTAGGTCTTAAGGATGCCTTCTCATTGAGACCCAAACCCCTATCAGCTCTAAGTCTTAGAATCCAATTAACCTCTTTGCCTTCAGTAAGGTTACTGACATCACCTTCTCTTAAAGTAGGCACATTCACATCTATGACCATGAATATGAAAGTGTGCCTATCCCCATGGGATATCACATGCTTGGAAAGTGCACTAATACCAGACCGTGTTCTAATACTATATATGTGTTCACGGATTCTATCTTTAAAAGGTCTGTCCGTTTTCAAGTAAAAATCTATTAATTTTAAACATCTGCTTAATTTAGACATGTAAGTGATCATCATATATAGTGTGCTTTCTTAAAAATAAATTTATTTATCAAGTTCTACAATTAAATAATGAAACATTCAGCTAAAGTAGTATTCTTTTGGCATCCTGCATCCGTTAAAACAGTATAACATCTTTGGTGCGTTTTCTGCTTGCTCATAGATCCAGAATAGTTCTCCATAGTCATAGTTCATAGTTCATAGGTTGGTACTAAGCTAACTGCCCTTGTGAGCCATTTTAAGCCTAGCCAATTTTCCCTTGTGAGACTCAAACCCTGCACCTTGTGTTTGTAAGGCAAACACCTTAACCATTAGGCCACCCTTCCACTGTATGGTAGTGGTTTCATTATAATGTATTTCTTATGACTGCACAAATTTCATCTCAGATCTTTATCCATAAATATTCTGAATGTAAGACCCTAAGAAGAGGAAATTAGGGCAGTTTTCCTCAGAAAAAAGGCAAGACTGCTAGCTATTAATGAAACTAAAGAAACCATGTAATCAGTTTAGGGAAAGGAGAGCTACACTGGATTGGCCAGTGGGGAGTAAATGAAACAGCAGCATTTTGAAAACACAGTTGAAGTAGTTTTCTCAGTAGAAAATGACTCAGCAAGAGGAACTAAGTTTGCCTAGATAAGAAAGGAGCTTCATCCTTAAGAAACTGGGTTTTACAGATGAACTCTTGTTATTGTAGGAACAGGTAAAAACATGAAATAGTCAATCTGGCCATTTGTAAACTAGGCCCCCATGGTCTGAACCACTGGGTTAGTAATCAGTAAGAATTTGGTGTACTTGGTATTTGTGTTGGTGTACTTGGCATTTGTGGTTTAAAGCTGTGGAGAGCATACCCAACAGTGCAAGGTTATAATACACATTTAGGCCAGTTACTTCACAGGCAGGGACTAAAGGTGGAGGTGTCTCTGTTTACATCAAAAATAAATATACTTCAAAGCTGGTCAAACAGGACAATGCACTTGAGCTGGTCCATGTTCAAATCACCATAGGTAAAATCCAATACCACTTCCTTGCAAGCTATATGTCCCCCTCTATGACCCAGGAAATGCACACCATGTATTTAAACTTATTAGAAGCACTAACCATCTAACCCAATACCATATTCATGGGTGACTTTAATTACCCCATTATTAACTGGGAATCCTATATGACACCAAATGTGTATGCACAGAGATTACTAGATTTTGTAAACACAAACTTCCTGGACTAGATAGTCATTACACCAACCAGGGATGCAACCATACTGGATCTGGTCCGCACTAATATGTAGATTGCTGCACACCCTGTACTGTAATGCCTTCCCTGCTAAGATCAGACCACAAAATGGTCTCCTTTGAAGTAAAAATAAAACCTGGACCCCTAGCTAAACCTGGAATATTCAGGAACTATTCTAAGGCTAACCTCCTACTATTAAGTGAGTACCTGGCAAAATTTCAAATCCACATAAACTCTGGGAACAGTTTTGCCTATGCAGAACTGTTCACAGAAACCCTGTACAAGCATGTTAATAGCTGCATAGAGGCAGCTGTACCCACCAGGAAGAAGTACAGAACTAACTCAAAAAACAAGCCACCCTAGTGGAATCACACAATCAAAAGGCTGTATAACAGGAGGAAGAAAATCTTGGCAAAAATTAGGAGGTGCAGCACCCAGCAGGATAAAAGCACTCTCATCAAACTAAACAAACAAAACAGAGGACAAATAAAGTCTACCAAAGCCAAATTTGAGGCAATTCTGGCCTACCAGGCCAAGGATAACCACAAAGCATTCTTTAGCTATGTCCGCAACCTTAAAGGCAATACATAATTGTGTGCAGAGCTCATTGTAAATGGAGTCACCTATACTGAGCCAGAAGATATAGCAAATCTCCTGGCTGATAAATTCAGCTCTAACTTTACTCCTATCTTCCCCTAAACCTTCCCCTCAGGAAATATCATCAAATATAACTCACCCAACTATCACTAGGGAACAGATCCTTAATGCTCTCTCTAAGACCAAGAATATTGCATCAATGGGCCCAGACAATATCCCAGGATGCCTTCTAAATAGCATGAGACATTACCTATCAGAGCCTCTGGAATTACTATTTAACTGTAACCTCCAAACAAGATTCATGCCTCATGAATGAAAAAAAGCAACAGTCATCCCTCTGCACAAAGGTGATCCATCTTCAGACCCTGGAAACTACAGATCCAGAAGTCTCACTAGTCTTATACGTAAAGCCATGGAAAGAATTATCATTTAGATGATCAACAGAGATGATAGTAAACCTCCAGACACTGGACCCAACCCAGTTTGGTTTTGTCAAGGGCAGATCATGCCTACTCAACCTGGTGGACGTCTTTGAGAAAGTCACCAAAGCAATGGATGAGGGCAAAATTGTTCACACTGTCTACCCTGACCAGGCCAAGGCATTTGACACAATACCCCACTCAGGCATTGTTGACAAACTCAAGAGGTTAGGTACAAACCTGTATGTCACTCTGTAGATAGCCAACTGGCTCACAGACAGGACCCAGGAAGTCAGAATTGGAGAGTCCACCTCTGCAATGAGGTCAGTCACAAGTGGAGTCCCTCAGGGATCAGTCCTTGGATCGCTCCTTTTTGGCATTTATTTCTCAGAAGTCAAGGCCAATGTCAGTGGTCTCTGGCTGACTAAATTTGCAGATGATTGCAAATTAGGAGCTGTCACTGAATCTCACACTGACACAAATGTTCTCCAGGAGGGGCTGACACAGACAAACAACTGGTGTCAGAGTCATGGACTAAAACTAAATGCCAAGAAATGCATAATAGTATCCTTTGGGAAGTCATTCATCCCTGGCAACTATCATACTGATAACACACCCCTTAGAGTTGACCCAGTAGTCAGGGACTTAGGGGCACACATAGATAGTAATCTAGCCTTTGATCAGCACGTGTCTACAATGGTGAGGAAATCATTATAAACAAAGGTATGCCATCTAAGTCCAAGGAAGTCATTGTCCCACTGTATTTGGCATTCATCAGATCTATCATTGAGTACAATGCCCCCTTTTGGTATGTACATAACCAGGGATATCCAACAAATGAACATCCACAGAGGTTCCTCACTAAAAGAATACAGGTAGTAAGTAATATGTCCTATGGAGACCACCACAAGGCCCTCTTCTTGTATTCTGTCTCCTACAGGCTTTTGAGAGGTGATCTATGCCTGGCATACAGGGCATCTTCAGACCCCACTCTGATGGACCTCCTGCATATCCACAAAACAAACAGCATCATCATTACCCATTCTAAAGACTTAAACCTTGCCTGTAATATAAACAGGACCTTCTGGAGAGATAGGTATGTATCCCAGAGACTACTCCATCTATGGAACAGGCTCCCCACCCATGTGAAGCAGAGTTTCTTCCTAACCCAATTCAAGTGCAACTTGGACAATTGGATGGAAACTGTAAATTCATCCCTGGTTTGGTACCTATGTCTCTAATGGACACAGGTAATCTGTAACTGGTTCATCTCCCACACGCATGCTTACATTTATCAAGGGTATCAGAACTTGCCAGAGATTTGGGATGCATGGCTAGGCTTAAAAAGGCCCTTGTGTTCATTAGCCTAGAAAATGGCTATGAACCTGTGAACCTATGAAAAAGGCTGCGCACTGGTCTACCCCATCAGGTGCACCCCAGCAAGCAAGACATTAGTCAGCTTTTCTTATTTGGATTGCAGTCAATACTTTATTGCTCCTTCTATGACACCGAGCAGGAATTTAAGGTGTGATACTTTAGTACAATTACTGTACTAATTATATAATTACCCTAAACTAATAAAAAATGACCACCATCTCAACCTAGACATGAGATGGTTTGCTAATCACTAGCATGATAAATGTGCAGTTTACCTGCTCTCCCTTCCACAAAGAAGCACTTCACAGCAGGTTGTGCCTACCCACTGCATGACCCATTACTCTGTGAAGTAAGCACCAACATCATGTTCATTTAAATACAGGCAGTATCCATTCGTTTCTGGTATTCTTTGAACAGATGTAGTGAAAACACAAAGAAAGGGGTATATTCCAGTCAGCAGAGGCAATTGTGCTTTCATGTAGGTTTAAAATAAAAATGCATTTAAGAGTAATGTTAACAGCTTACACTGTCAATAACAATAACACACATATTTTTAAATTAAAAATATATAACATAGCAGCCAGATGAGTGATGGGTTAATACAAAACCACAAATGTTGCCTGTACACCAACAGGAGACCAGATAATTAGATCTGTTGGAAGTGTTAGAAACATACACTATCACTTGCAATAAAATATCAGCTTTCTCTTTTCTTCTTCTTTAACAGAAGATGATGATCAGAACAGCATGGGAGAGTGTAAGTGGGGAATTTATCTACTAAAACCATGGGTTCCAGGTAGTAACAAATCAAAGCATGCTTTCCATGAATTAAAAACATGTACTCTTTACAAGCAGGATAAAGTTCCTACATTATAGTGCACCATTTAATATTTTGGTTTGTCTGGTAAGACCATGTAAGCAAGAATATGTATATGTGTGTGTTGATGGAAACAGAGAGAGAGAGAGAAGAGACAGGCAGACAGACAAATAAAAAACCTGAAATACAATAATGTGAGAGATTCTTTTTCAACTGATCACAGTCAAATGTTAGACGTTTATGCAGTCAGAAGGTAGATATTCTTGGACAGATGAATCAATTTGTGAATTGAAGTAAATGACCTCTGCTCTTATTTGGTCAGTCCCTATGACCATCTGATCGTCCCTCAACACCTGTCCTTTCTGTATAGGATTATCTCTTAATATCTCCAAGATATGACCTTGCACTCATATAATGTTCCCTTTCTTCTTCTGGTCTCTAATGAGAAGTCTCTGGTCATAGAGCTTCTTTTCTATCCCCACAGCTTTCTGTTGGGTTTCCTCTGGAATCCTTCAAGCAGTCAGATGTCCCTCTCCTTGTATTGACCTCATGCACTGTATGCAGTACTCAAGGTGTGGTCTTGACCAGGGCCTATTAAAGTGTGAACATTGCCTCTATGCTGCACTACAGACAGACCCACTGAGAATACATCCTCTCATTCTGTTGCCTGCTGTCTGTCATCTCACTCTGCTCATTGTGCTCCAGTTCAGTTGAGATCAACACCCAAGATCCCGTTCCAGCTGCTATGCCATAATTTCCACCCCCCACCCATCCCCATGTAATTTTGAATTCTTAGATGTGGGGTAGAATTGACCCAAATGGAATATATTGCAGCTGTCTACAATGAAACTCAGCTGACACCTTTATGCCAATTTTAAGTCCCAATAAATCCTTCTGCAGACTCTTCTCTAATTCTCTGCTGACACACCTTTGTCTTGTCAGCAGACTGGCTAATTCTCTTTTCTCTGTTTTAGATATGTTTGAAGCAATTTACTAAAGAATGTGGGATCTGGGACTGACCCCTGCTGGATTCAACTAGTGACTTTCTGACATTTTCCTTCTCACTACAACACTTTGTCATACCTTTCGATCATTTGGCAATCAGGTTACTTCACTTAGGCCCTAACAGCCACTTGGGTGGGCCCAAGTCAAAGTCATGGTAAATCTAACTTCCCTGTCAAATTATCCTGTAACTCGATAAAACTCGATCAGATTTGACTGACAGCTTCTACTGGTCGTGAATCTGCATTAGCAATGTTCCTAGAGGTTGCTTTTCTCTGTAAATTCATGCAGCCCTTCTCTCAGGACAATTTCCTTGCTTTTCAGTGCCACTGCTTAAAGGCTGATAGATGTGAAGTTACTCCATTTTCCTGCTCTCCCCTTCTGTAAAAGGATACCATACTTATTGTCCCTTAGTAGGCAGGCACTTCTGTACTAGCTAGTGATCTGTTGAAGATCTCCAAGGAGGGATCTGCCAGTATCATGGCCAGATCTTTAAAGAGACAGAGGCAATCCAACTTAACCCTGTACTTCCTTTACCACTTCCTCACTATCTAGTTTGGTGTCTGTCTACTGTTGTCCATATTGTGCCGTACCTCCCTCCCTTCCTGCCAGCAAGGCACCTTCATGTCCCTGTCCCTTACGATAACTGAAACAAAGTACTACTTCACTGCTTCTGCTTCTCCTAGTCTTCTCTTTGCTTAACCTGTCCAGGCCTGTTTTGCTCTTCTTGCTTATTTCTGCATACTTAAAAATCCCTTGTTCCACTTCCTGACCATTCTTCCAAGTCCCTTTCAACTTGCACCTTTATTGCCCTTCTGCTAGACTCTTTTCACTCTGCCTCAACCTTCCCACCCACTCTATTCCTGCTCTTGTACATCTTATCATTTGCCCAGATCGCTAGCTCCGTGATCCCATGTAGTTTCATTTGTATTCTCTTTTTTGTATTTTTGGCCTATTCCTTTCACCCTTGCCTACACCCTTGACTACTCCATCTCTGATTAATTGACATAGTTTCTTTACTCCTTCACTTTGCTCCCAGGACCATAATTGATATTTCAATTTTTCCACAAAGACTGTTTAATCTATTCCTCTAAAATCTCAAAACATCATGTTCATATTTTTCCTTCAACCCTCTACTCTAAACCAAAAATAATCACTGTTGGCTAATGCTGCTTTCAGCCAACCATCCACAAACCACCTCTGCCCTAGTTAGGACCACATCTCAGATGTTGTCCTTTATGGTATAGCCCTGCACCAGCTAGCTGAAATCCACATGACCCAAGACCCTATTAATTCCCCACTCTCTCTCTTTAGCCTGGGACTCAGAATCTCATAGTCTGTAACTGGAAGATTAGATTCTCCATGAGTATCACTGTCTTCCTCCTACTCCACTCCTTTATTCACTCCTCCAGTCTTTCATCTCCCTTTCTTGACATGTGCATGGCCAATATGTAGATCAACCAGCATTTCCCCTTTATACATCTTAACTGCAATAGCACTTAGCACTTACCCCATGTTCTGACCCTGCCTGCTCCCTTAAGACTTCAATGTTTGGTGTTCCTACCCCTCCCTGATCTGACATGCAATACCCTCCTGTATATAGATTGCTACTCCATCATTCCCGAACAAGCAATTTACAACCTCCTTTCACTGGCCATGTTTTTGTAATACTGCTTTTTTTTCTTATAACACTGCTTGTAGCACCCCCATTTTCCTAACCAGACTGCCTTGGTTAAGACAGTATTACCATATACATTTGAATTTTCTCACACATTTAACATAATGTATGCATTCTAGTTACTGTTATATTTACTTAATTAATTGACTACACTAGTTATAGTTGTCAGTAAGTTAATATTATATAAAATGTGTTACTTGCATATTTATTATAATTTTTGTTTAGCCGATATAGACCTTCTAGCAAAAAAAAAAACACTTGTTTTAAGTACTTATCTGTAAACTTTGGTCTGGCTAAGTGGTGTTCCCAAAATCTGAAATCATCCAAGCGTAGGTTGTGTCAGTCACACAAATTCTCCAGGATGTAACTTAAGAGCTCAGTAATTTAATGTGCTACACTGCCATTCAAAAAAGTCACACTCACACTGCTACAATGTTATGGCTTCAAGTTGCAATGCACTTCAGGTTTTCAGCCCAAGCACCTGCAAAACTATCAGGCCAATCATGCAGTTTCTGCCATTCATTGTTTCCACTTAGGGTGATGGCTAAGGTTATTTGTTCCATTTATAAGGCCAAAGATAGCCTGTGGTATGGTTGTCATACAGGCTGTTACAAGGAATTTTTACATTATGCCAAATCTATCTGCTGTGCTTGGCCTGGGCACAGATTACTGGTGGACTGCACTATAAGCATAATTGCATAGCTCCTGAAGATCTGCCTTCCCCTGAGATATTACAACATTTTTCCTCCTGCTGGGACTCTACTCTATACCTCCAAACATGAACATTATATATATGCCCCCCCAAAAGCACATGCACCCTCCCCTCCTCCAGAAAAAGTTTCTTACCACACCCAGCTGCCCCATTCCAGGACCTACATCACCAGTTAATGTCAGCTTATCTGGGGCACAATCAGTTTTTGTCCCCCTATACCACACAGCCAGGATGCAATGCACTTCAGTTATTTTAGAATTACTAGATATGAAATCAACAAAAAGAAACAAACTGTTGTGCAATCTTTGACGTGCTCTAGATCAGCAAGTATTCCCAACACTTAGTCTTCAGAAAGAAGTTGCACCACACCATCACTAAGCCTTTATAAGAAGAGGATGTATAGAGACTTGCAAGCCTGACACCATGGCACAGAAGCATGGGGCCCTGACTGTGACCCAAGCAACTGGGGAATGATTAGAAACCCTTGAGGTGGAGCAACCAGGTAGGGAGGCAGATAAGTGAAGGAGCATTGTTCATTCTCCTCTTCCAGAGGGACAACTGGGCTATAGGCACTTGGAAAATACAATGGGTTGTATGATTTCCCAAGTGGAAACTGTGAAAACCACAAGTAATGCTTTGGATAGGCAGGTCTATTTGTTGTCAACACCACTTGGAAGTAAAGGGACGACCAGCACAATAGTCCAGTGAATATTACCTTCAATTGTTGAAACTGAGCACGTGCAGAGGTTTTAGGGTTTAGGCAAAAACCCAAACCACCCCTCATGCCAGCCTAAATGAAGGCCCCTCCTAACGGACCTTCATTTAGGTTCATAGGTTCATAGGTTCGTACTAGGCTATCTGCCCTAGGGCATTTATAAGCCTAGCCAGAGTGTATGTGGCTTACACCACCCCTTAGGATGAGAATACTATGCCCTTTTAGGGTTTAGTTTACTATGCCTCTGTCTAGTAGTGACACAGAGATGACCCCCGGGGTAAACCTATGATCTCCCATCCACTCGTCGAGATTTCTCTTGAATAGAGTCAGTGAGGGGCTCTGCCTAACATGGACTGGGATTCTGTTCCAGAGTGTAGGAGCCTCTGGGTTATGAATCTGTCCCTCCAGCACGTCCTATTTATTTCTGTGTTGAGGTTTAAGTCACTTGTTCTCATGGCTCTGATGGATTTGGATTTTCTGAGGTGGAGCATGTCCATTAATTCAGGATTGGACATGGCCTTGTACGTCAGGCACAGATCACCTCTGAGTAGGTGGTATGCGACTGAATAGAGCTGGAGTTTTTTCAGTCGGGCGGCATATGACAAATGTTTAAGACCCTTTATCCTCTTGGTGAGGAACTTTTGGGGTCTTTCCAACTGCTGCAGGTGTCGGGTGAGATACATCCCAAATGGGGCATTGTACTCAATCATTGGCCTGATAAGAGAAGAGTACAGGGGCACAATGACCTCTCTTGATCTAGATGTGAAACCCTTCATGATAAGGTGGGCAATATAGAAGGTCTTCCTAACCACTTTGGCAATGTGAGTGTCAAATGAGAGGTTACTGTCAACCTGGGTCCCTGCTGATGAGGAATGATGAGGCCAATTGGTCTGGCAGTGAGTGCCAAAGAAAACACAAAAAAGAAAGATAGACAGACAGACAGATAGATACAGCACAATAACAATGTACACATTTATACTGATGACATCCCACTCCTGAGTCCATAGCTGCCCATTCCCTCAGTCTGTCATTCATTGCTTTTATGTGTAGGCCTATCTATTCCCCAATTACATCTAAGCAACAAAATTTGCAGCACAAAAATTATCAAGTACACTAAAATACACAAAGGAAGAATCAGCATGAATTCAGTGTCAAACTCTGTGTAAGAAATTCTAACAAAAACATGAGAAATTAACAATTTCCAGATTTTATGCAACACATAGTGTTTTTCCATAATGATAGTTTATACAGTAAAGAAAATACACAAACTGTATACTCAAATTCAAATTTGAAATCAGTGAAATTACAAATCTACTGATACTATTTCAATATTACTTATTTGATAAGTGAGAAAAATGACTGATCTAGGCAGGACCAGTTTTGATCATTCCTTAAGTTAAAGGCATTATAAATATTTCAAAAAGAAGTATAGTATAATATAAGCAAAATTGGTGTAATGTAGGAATAGTACATCATAGGTTCAGAGTCCATACAAGTCTAGCCATATTTACCCCAAGTTGCTCCAACTGGGAATGGTTAGGTAAGTGAAAGTCACAGAGGTAATGGTCTATGGTAGTTAATACTGACTTCTTCTGTCCAGCCATGGGTGCCACCCAGGAGTGAATTTGTGGTCACCCATCCATTGATCTAGGTTGCATTTGAAGAGGGTCAGGAAGGGGCTCTGCTTCATGTAAATTGGAAGCTTGTTCCAGAGAAGTGGCAGTCTCTGGGAGATGCATCTATCTCTCTAGCATGACCTGTTCCTGTTAGAGGCTAGGTTAAGATGTTTTTGGCTGTGTATGTTTCCCAGTTGATGGTAGGATAATTAAAATCACTCATATGTGAGGTTTGAGGCTGTATGGCAAGTGACTCCAGTAAGTCCAGGTATGTGGTATGCTTTTTCTGTTTCATTGTGGGAGACCTATAGCTAGCTATGATGTGGTAGGGGCCTTTGCCTATAGTTAATTGGAAATGGAGTAGCTTAAGAGAGTCATACTGTTTGACCAGTCTTGAGGTGTACTTGTCCTTAATGAAGATGGATACACTTCTTGCTTTGGTTCTTTCATGTTCAGTTTGTGAACTGAACATATGGAAGGCATTGATGCCCTGCACAGCCAGGGTACTTTCTGTGCCTTTGAACCATGTCTTGGTGACTTTACAGACATCAGCATCTTCCAAATAAGGAGTACTTCCAGGAAGTACAATTACTTGTTTATACTCTAAGCATTAAGCATCAGTACTTTGAGTAGCCCTAATGCCAAAAGTAAGTTTTTTTTATTACACTATAAACATATGAACTCCATTTTTAATAGCATATGGTATATCTTTAAATGGGGAAAAAGAAATACTGTAACATCTGCCTTTGTGTTATGTAAAGTCCCGACAGGTATATTGCTGTATAATGCTAGTGCCATTTTACAACAATTTTCAATTAATTTTAAACAGGACAACAAATAAACTAGTTTTGGTCAACCTACAGTATCAGAAAACTGTGAGCATCCTTATTAAGAGGAAAATGTTCCTAAGAGAGGCATTAATGCTAATGATGAAGAGGCATGTTGTTTTTAAAGGAAAATAATCTCAAAAAGAGAGAAATATTCTATATTTTCAGAATATAAAATCTGCAGTTTGAAAATAAGCATGAGTTGCAGCGAATCAGTACTTGACACAAGTGATATATACATATAAAATTTACATAGTTTATAAAGGATAAGGAGTGTGCACTTTTAACTCCCAGTGGGTGTGGCTTTAGCCTTTAAAAAAATTAAGTTTTCACCTTACAGTTCTAACAAATACTCAGTGAAAGAGGTCAAAGGTCAATAAAATATTCTGATATCTTGGATGTAGCATGGTTTTGGATTTCTTAATGCAAATATGAACAGGTAATATTTGATGCCTGGAGTTGTCAGTAGGAGGTAACTGCAGAAATGCCTGAAGGAGCACTGGGCTGTAAATATGGCAAGCAATCATTGAACAACCTCTTGGGACCAGGTTTATAAATAAATATTAACAAATTAATAATTAACAAATAGATGTCATGACCAGTGACAACATTTTAGGAAATAAGTCACTTAAATCTAATGTCATAGGCAACGAGGATCTGCTTAGCAACTGTTAAGGTGGTGTGTTTAACAATGCTATGGTTTAAAAATAATCCAAACCTGGGTGTGGGTATCACAAGATTTGCCCACAGCTGGTGTGGTTTGGTCATGAGAACAAAGCCTGCATGATTAACCAAAGCCATCCATAGGTATATACTGTGATAGCTACACTCATTAGTGGCTTATTGTTGTTATACAATGGAGTTGTTTCAGAAAGAAGTTTCTTATGTTTCTTAAATACTTTCATTGTATGGTGGCACTTTAGCATTCTTCCACTTGCATCACTCCATACTGATGTAGTGCACATGTGTAAAGACACCTGCAAGTTTCATTGTATAATGTAGCACTTTAGCATTTGTCCACTTCCGTCACTTGACCACATGCTTACACAGTACATCAGTGCAGTGCATGACAGGTGATGATGAAAAGAATATCTTCATTCCCCTTTCACCCCCCCCCCATCTCAGTTTTCAGTATTATTATTTTTTTTAATCTTGCCAAGTTATATCTCGGCCTCTTGCATCAAGAATTCTGGACATGTCAAAATTAACAGGAACACAAATAGTGGGATGAGGGATAATTTGTTAATTTTACTGTGAATGACTTTAAAAGTTAACAAAACAACAGGTTTGGGCATTGATATACACTGTTTATAGAATAGGAAGTATGAAGCTTTGATCACTGGCATTACTGCCTAACAGAAATTCTCAATGATTTAGTAAAAATGAAGATTTTTTTAAAGAAACAACACAAAAATATTGGGTAAATCAGAGATGTTCTACATAACTGTGTTCAGATGAGAGATATGGTTACCAGCAGTTTGATTGATCAAATGGACGATAACCATTCCTCTTAACTGTCCACAATTTTGCAGAACATCCCTGATTTTTCTCATATTTACCCGTGTTCTTCATAAAATATCTTAAGGATGATATTACAGAGTATGTTCCAATAGAAAGTCTAGCCACTTAACAATACATTGGTAGACCAACTGTTTTTTATTGGTATATGCTCAGTTTACAGTGGGCAAACTGACTGGGTGTTCAATCAGCCTGCACAATTCTGAATACTTATCCTGTCATTATTTGTTGTCAGCTGTTAAAGTTCTTTTTTCCTTTAATATCTGACAATTTTTGAAAAGTATTTTGAATTTGCCCTAAATCTGAATTATAGTAACTGTTCATGTATGCTGAGTAATTTATAAGTTTTTATTGCTAAAATATTCAAGGTGTAAACCATTTTACTATTTCAGCAACCCTGCCTCCCTATTAATGGGTAAGATACCAGTAAGTAAAGTTGTACTGACTGTTGAAACAGATGGCAAAGCTGGGTTAGCAGGATTAATTTTAAACTAAGCAACATATCTGATCTGTCTTTAGCATGTCCATAAGTTAAATGTGAAGGTTTCTGAGCCAGAGCTTGGTTGTTAAGATGTAAGCCATCAGATTTTTAATTTTCAAAAGTGTTAAACATAGGTTGAATCCTCATTCTGGATTCTAGCAATTTTAGTACTTGTGTAAAACATTTCTGTAGTGGGCCTTCTGAATAGCTGTTCCACGTTGTTAATACTTTCAGTAAAGGTAACACCAGATGGAGGAGATTCAGATGAATAACAGAGACTGTACTAATAGTCCAGCTGTATAAAATGAGGGGTATGTTAGTGGTATGTGTAAAACTATGAGCTCTTCCTTTTTTTCTTTTAAATACCTGTGCATTTGCACGTCCTAATGAAGTTTTGTCTTCAACCATCTTAAATATGGGTATCAGTCTGCAATGGTGAATTCACATCAGTTTACTTTGTTCAGCAGCTTCAGCAGAGAGGTCTTTGGCCACTAAATTGTCCTTGAAATCTGGTGTAGAGAGTTGGGGGAACTGCCTACTAGTGGTACAAACCTGTTTGCCACAATGGCACAGAGTGATGTAGCTGCTTAATTTCTAAGATTATGCAATTTTTGATACAGTGAAGTCCTGTCAAGGTGCCTCTTTTTATTATGCACATTTGAAACACTGATGGTGGAGGCTGTCTTTGAACTGCTTTGGCTGGTTTCCAATCCCTGTGTCTGGGAATCACCTTGATGAATGCGCCCAGTTCTGAGACTTTTGGAAAGGGTAATTCATTGACAGAATCCAGAGGCCTGAAGTGTTTTTGTCTGTTTACATTTTTAGCCATTTTTGTTTATAATCAGCTTCATGTTTCCATTTTGTCTTGATCCCAGTGTTAACAGAAATTATTCTTTTTTTTTTATTTTCTCTTTAGAATTTCAACATTTTCTCTGTTAGGTAAGAATTCAAAAGTATCTTAATTTTGTGGCCTCTTTCAAGATGGCACAATTTTCACAATCCTCAACATTAACAACAGGGCCTAGAGTGAATAAACAATGGCTGCACTAATCACCTGATGTTTTTACCTGCATCACGTATGCTTCTTTATGGACTTTATGGCCTTAACTCTTGAAGATTTTTTGATGCTACCTGAAGAAATTATTAAAAATAAGGAAAGCAAATGTATTATGAACCATTAAGGAGGAATGTTTTTTATGATGTCAGTGTAGACCAAAAGTACTGAGAAAACGGAGAAAAGAACTGAAATGGGTGAAAAGCAATGCAAGATATATAACTGGATACAAGGGAGATAACCTAACTTTTTATGATTTGCTGTTACAAAAAAAATGCAACTTGATAAAAAACAAAATGAATGTTTCTGGCCTGCAATCAGAAATGCAGTCCAATCAAAGAGGCCCATATTATTACATATGCAAAAAATGATACATGTTCCTTAAACAGAGTTTTAGTAGAGATTACATAACACTACATTTTTTTCATTTATTTGCATTTGTTAACTAGAGTAGTTTGACTGAGCTCAAACAGCCTCTTGTCAGAAAAGGACCGGGAAGAAAGTTCCCATAATAAATTAAACATGTTTGAAAAATAGCAATAGTTTGAGCAACATAAATAGAAAAAGTAGTCACAATAGTAAATGTATTTACATACTGTATACATATCACATATATAGCTGAGAATAGTTAGTTTTCTTAAATAAGATGCATTCTGAAAAAAAAAGGTACTTAAGTTTTGTAACAGCTCTGTCCTATTTATTTGAGAGATCTGTTTTGATGATTCCCTGCTTCCATGACTTATAAGCTATGCATAATTCTGGCCCTCATAGTCTTCTTTTCCAAATAAATAATAAAATCGTGTTAATTGTTAGTGGTTAGGGTATTTTCATATTTCACTGCATCAAAATTTTGTACTTCATATGCCCCATAAACAGCTATAACCGTTTGCTCTGAATATTCATTTATGTTAACTGCTTTACCTTGGTTACAAATAATAGTAAACACCATTACATTCAACTAAAACAAATGATAGATCTCAGTGCAGACCACTTCAGAGTGAGCTACAGTAAGGCAAGTTTTATTTCAAAAGACAATTACACCAATATTTAAAAGGACAATAGTAGGAAGACCAGATGAAAAAAGATAATCCTTACTCTGTAATTCTCTGGGAACATCCAAAGTCTTTTCTTGCCACTCTAATGACATTCCGCAGCTGCTCCAGGTGTGTCTCAGTCAGGAATTCTCCCACACTGTAATCACTATGGCAACCAATGCAATTTTTTTCTGCACATTTGCTGACCTCCTTTATTCCTCATGCTATGATATCTACCAACATTTCTACTGTCACTGTTCCACTACACAAACAGCAAGTTCAAAAGATGGTATCTGTTTTTGTACCAGGTGCACAGTAGATTGTCTTACAGGATGATTGATGAGTTTTGAACCCTGACTTCACATATTCCCATGAGACAGATTTCTTCTGTTTCCCCATTTTAGTTTAACTATTCAACATTCTCATCCAAGTAGAATGTATCATGTAAAGAATCCAATTAGGTTAGCTTTCACATACTTTACCTCCTTAACTTATTCAGATTTTTTTTTCAAAGATCAAGAAGAAAAAGAGAAATAAAAAAAAACACTCCATTATGAACCTTCTTGGTACACCAGCTAAGCACTGTCACACATATTGGCTCCTGGCTTCGAAGCACTTGAATACAAAGTTAATTTTACATATGTGTGTGTCTAATGGTCTAATTTTGAATGAACCACGGTCTAGTGAAAAGGAATTTGGAGAAGTATAAACCAGCGGTAGCATTGTCGCCTCACAGTAAGATGCTGACCGGTTCGACTCTCAGCTAGACCGTCTTCTGCGTGGAGACATGAGTGAATGGGCGTACCTTCGTTGAAGGTTGTGCATTAGAGCTGGCAACTCAGCATGTAAAAATCAACTGCCAATCATTAGCGGACTGGAGTTCCGCTTTGGCGACCCCTAACCGGGAAAAGCCGAAAAACACAACAACATGTACTTTGTAACTGTATTTTGATCTATAAAAATAAGCACACAGCAGTTTTGCTGAATGAAATACTATACATATGAAGTAATTTCTAAACGTGCAAGTTCTTTTATTCATCTGAACTTTTATGAAACTGAATGCACTTATTGCCACACTATAGTGTATACACACACACAGACACACACACACATATATATATATATATATATATATATATACATATATACACACACACATACATATATATAGTTTTTTACTGTATTACTAACACTTAAGCCAGGATTTTAGTCTAAAACAAATGAGCTATAACATTTTCATATAAATGATCTGTGTTTTCAGATATGTTAAAATTAATTTAACGTTTTTGCTTCTGAGCAGTACACCATCTATAGCACTGATAATTTTATTTAGGGAGAAACTATGTAAGTAGTGAAGCAAGTTATTTGTACAGGTTCTTTTTAAATATAGAGTGTCCATATAGATGACAAGCAGACATAATGTGTGGCGTTGTAAGAAACAGCAGTGCATGGCCTATATTTTCACCAAGAAAAAAAGTACATGCATTCATTACATTGCATAAAGGATCAGATCATTGTTGGTGAAAATATCTTTTCTGGGTCAATCCACCTTCCCTGTTAAGCAATAAATAAATTAATAAATCTGTAGGTTATATTACAGAGATGCATTTTAAAGAATATATTTCAAGTAAAGATAGTGAAAGTCATGCAAAAACAGTTAACACAATACATCAAGAAAATGAATCAGTATGATGTATTGTACACGTACAGTCAAGCAGATAATGCTACAATTTCACTTACTGAATATGTTACTACAATATTTATTTACGAAATCAGTTGTAGTTCAGTTTGCTGAAAAATATGATGGCTAAAACACTGTAAGGTTGAATACTGACTTGCTGACTAACAACATGCAACTGTATAAGGGAATGAGAAATCTTCCATTCAGAAAAAAAAATCTGAAAATGTTTTTTTCTAAAAAAACACACATATTCTTGTACTCCAGTTAGACCAGAGTGGGGTATGCAGCTGAGCATGTACTCCCAATAGTCATTATTTGCACTTTGCGATCACAATGAATGTCGAATGAGAGTAAAATGCTCCGCAAATCCAGACCCGGTAATGTTTGCCAGGTACCACAAAATGATTGACTTCTAGATGTCATCTCATCAATCACTGAAACCACATTCGGACAGTTACCACTTCTGCCTCTTGCTCGTACAGGCTAGCTGTTCTGAGGAAGAGTTATCTGTTACCTTTCCAATATATGGATCACATCATATTAATGGGCATGTGTAGTAAAGTGTAACTGTGTCTGCTAACAGGAAAATGCTGCTAAGGCAAATCAAAATTCATCATCACTCTGCTCTGCCATATTCTCTTACTCTTTCATTTTCCTGTCTTCTGCCTTTGTTTGTCCTTTGCTTTCATTTCCTCTCTGTTCTGTTTCCTTCTTATTTTCCTTTCTTCCTCTTCCCTTCCTTATTTACTTCCCTTCCTTATACTATCTACCCATTTCCCTACCTATTAAAAAAGCTGCAATTTGTTGCCACCTTTCTTAATAATAACATTATTTCTTAAAAGCATCCCTGAATTCTGTCACAGTTTTTGTCATTACTACTTTTGAGAAACATTGCTTATTGTCATTTATTACCCTTCTATGAGAAAACCTTCTTTTACCACTCCTGAACTGTTCATATTGTATCCTTAAATTGTGATGTTTTGGTAAGACATTGTTTTCAGAAAGATGGTACCCACTTTGTAGAGTATGTGTAATACAGTTCTGTCATGCCTTCTTTCTATCGTCAAGACTACACATTGAGGGTTTGTAGTGTCTTTTTATATGGCTTTAAACACAGACTGTGCATCATTTCATTCATTACTGCCTGACCCACCTTTATGTCCGTGTCCTTCTAAAGGCAACATCACGTAAACTGCATACAGTACTCTAGATGGGAGTCCCATAGACTGTTCATAACGATAGATCATAACATTTTATTTTCTACTTGCAGTACCATCTCCTTTATACTCCCAATATCCAACAAGCATTTCTTGTTGCTTTCACATATTGCTTGCATGCATTCAAGTTACCTTATGAAATCACCCTGATCCACTTTCCAGTTCTGTTACTGCTAATTCCTTGCATGTGCTTTTTTGTTTTACTTCCCACGTGTACTATTCATCAATTTCATAAACACTGAAAAGGATCAATCTCAATACCAAATACTTTGGACACTACAGATTACTGCATACAGCTTTGGAAACCTGTCAGAGAAATACAAAAAGAGGTATGCACATAGCAATGGTATGAAGCACCTGCTATATATATATATATATATATATATATATACAGACAGAGAGAGAGAGAGACTATAAAAGCTTACTATATATGGTCCACATGAAAATAGTTAAGGGTTGCAAAGTATAAAGTTAAAGTCGGTACTATATTTCAAAAAGGAGATATAAAAGAGCAAGAAGACACAAACAGACATACATGGTGGATGGTTTGTGGCAGACCGAAGAAATTATGCATATTTTTTCACAGAAAGAGTGGCAGATAACTGGAACAGTCTTCTGGAAAATGTGGTAGGGTAAATAATAAGTGTGGTATTCAGGACTTCATCAAAGTTGCAGAAAAGAATTCTTAAGTAAAGCTGCAAAATAAACTATAGACTGAGCAAGATCTATATATCATTCATTACATGGGAAAATTAAAAGGTTAGATTGCATGAGGAAATTAACAAATTAGACTGGCAAGGCAACAACCATCTGTTGCCATCCTGTGTGTTTCTGTAGTCTTATGAACTAAGCCCAAGTTGTTCTTTTTATCCCTATAAATGCATTATTCCAATGAAGTATTCCAAGCATAAACCAATTGCTGCTGATATTCATTATAAATGAGAAGGGCATACAAAGTTAGACATTTTATTGACTCTTTTCTTAAAAGCAAATGCATTTAGTTACATCTCAAACATTTACAAGCTGTAGATGTTACCAGTGTTAGTCTTCAAATGGGAACATAGATACCTTGCTAACAGGATACAAGGACTAAATAACATGTCCTACATGGGCCAACTCAAAGCCTTGTCATTGTACTCAGTAGTGTACTACAGACTGCTAAGTCGTGACCTGTGTCTGGCATACAAACATCCTCTGACCCAGTACTGATGGATTTACTGTACATCAGCAGTCAAATGGCATAAAAAATACTTAACCTAGGGATCTAAACCTCTTCTACAACATTAACAGAATGGTTTGGAGGGACAGGTATAGTTCACAGTGTGTATACCACTGCTGTAGAACAGACTTCTCATCCAAATAAAACAAAGTTCATCCCTGTCCGTTTCAAGTGCGATTTAGATTTGTGGATGGAAAACAGAAAATTTACCCCATGACTTCCCCCGTACTCCTAAATTATTTACCCTATGCGTGAGTGCCCACAAAGTATCTGTGGTATAATCACAGTTACTCTTACTATGGAAAATATAAAATTATCTACCATGGGATGGGTAAGGTCAATCTATAACCAAATGGCATATGTTATTTCAAACACAAAAAGGGAAACTGGCTAGACTTAACATGGCCCACAAAGACAGCTAGCTTAGTACTTACCTATGAACCTATGACAGTTGTATAACCATTGTGTTGTAAACCAGCTCTGATGTAGTAACAATCAAATCTATTCAACAAGCAATGGTGTTAACTATGGCTTTAGAAAAATAGGCTCTGTATAAGCAAGAAAATAGATAAAGCTGATCTGCAAGGGGTTATAAACTAAAAGACAACAGTAAACAGTTTAGGGAAGACTGCTACTAGCTAGTAAAAAATGTTGAAAGCAATCCAAAACTCTATGCAACATTTTCTTTAGACTTTTTAAGTAGATTACTTACTTAATCCTATAACATTTATAATGCAACACAACAAAGATGGCACATTCTTCTTTCTTGATGCCAGGCTAGTAAGACACCGAATACATTGCAAAACTGAACAATGTTACTAGAGCAGAGACAGCTTCCTCCTATTCTGGTAAGCACAGGATGTTGCCTCATCTGAGGATGCCCTATCCTTCTGAATAATACAAAAAAGGAGGAGAAGACAAAATGTATAGCAAAAAAAAAAAATATATATATATATATATATATATATATATATATTTATTTATTTATTTTTTCTGTAATTTGTAAGGTTAGAAATCCCTTGAAACAAAATTAAGATGTGAGAAACACAACAAGAATGTATCTGCAAAATATAAATATCGTATGTCTCATGCCTGGTAAGCAAGATGATACATTCTGTATATGCTATTACATACAATGCAGAAGTGGGAGTGAATGCCACTGGTTGTGTGAAAATCACTTGCAGAGCCAGATGTGAATTCCAGCCAAGTTTAACAGTGTATCATTTGTTAAATAATTAGCTAACTAGATGGTATGCATTCTGTGAGCTACTGGAAAGACATTTCTCACAAATGAGTATTTTATCATTATTTACTCAAAGTAGGTGTTACACAGAAAATGGTTTGTGGCCTTCAAATGGTCTCTTTTCTCTGTTAGCTGTCTTTTTTTTTTTTTTACTTTTAACCTCACTACTACATTTCACTTGTTGAGTTACCACATATTTTATTGCCTGACAGTTGGCTGCTAAGCATTTAAACAAAAATAGCTTAAAATAACCTAGAATCTGGCCATGCTTAAGGTACAAATTGCCAGAGAGGTGCCACTGTAAGATTTCTCCTCTTCTGACATCTACTAAATAAAGAAAACAATTGTATTCATGCTCATTACTGTCAACAGAGCAAATCACTTAATCAGACAGTGCTCCTGGTTCACCCCTTAAAAAGGGACAACAGTGTACCTGGTAAACAAATAGGTTAAAAAAAAATAAAATGACTGCATTACATCATAACCCACATAGTAATCATATATCAATGCTATCAAATATAAGGATGCAGTAGGATCCTATAACTTCATTAGTCAAAATGTATCATATGACTGCCAAAACTCTTGATATATCCCACAGCTAAAAATATACAACTCGTCAACCAAGTAACAAAGTAGATTCTAAACACAGGATCGCTCTAAAAACTCTCTGGTATTCTTTTCTAGACAGAATTAAAAGGTTTATCACTTGATGGATTGATAATTCCACCAGTTACTCACACTCTGGGTCATGCCTTATGGCTTAATGACATGCTACAGGGTTTGTTTTCACATTGTATACTTTATCACGTATGCTACTTGTCTGCCATAGCATGTTCAGTTATCAAAAAAGACATCGTCACAAGGTGATCACTGCTATGCCAAGCATTTTAACAGTTTACACACACACACACACACACACACACACACACACACACACACACACACTGCTGTCTGTCTTGTCTTCCCAGCTGTTACAGTTACCATCTTGCAAATGTCCCTCCCTCTTTTCTTATAATCTTTATTATATCATGTCTGTTTAAATATTTCAGTTGTTTTGCTCTGTACTGTATATGCAGGAAGTTCATTCCATCTGTCCAGCATTCTTTCTGTAAAGGACCTTTTGCTCTGTATTGCATATGCAGGAAGTTCATTACATCCGTCCAGCATTCTTTCTGTAAAGGACTACTTCCTCATATCCAGGTTAAAGCTGACTTCATCCAGATGTAGGCTGTGCCCTCTCAGTGTTCATCTGTCCTTCCTTCTCATATGAATTCTCTCATATTTCATCACCCCATTTCTTTATTGACCGATACTGTGCCCCACTTTCTCTTCTGCAACCTGCCGGTAGTATGCTGAGGTCATCTGTGGCCTCTCCTTAATGGTGCAGTACCACTGATGCTCACCTCCAATCACATGATACCATTACTTCCTCCACAGATCTGCTAAAGGGGATTTGTGAGTTAACCGCTTGTACAGTAGCTAGTATTCTTGGATGTAACCATCAATTCCCTCTGCTCTCTGCTAATACTATGCCATGAGCTACGTTCAATTTTTTACAAATTCAGTTTCCCACCTATCCACATTTCTGTCTGTTTGCTTCTCTTTTTCCTTCCCATGCCAACAGCTTCCTATCTCCTTGCAAATGGCAACAGAAATAATTAATTAAAAGGTTTTCCTTGTTTACCTGCCTCTTTATGCTCTGTGTCCTTCCTAAAATCACAACCTTTTGCTCACCAATTACTTTGTCAGCTACTTCAGCTCATCTCTGAGGAATCAGATTTATAATCTAGATTTCACATACTATGCCCAATCACCAAACAGCCTTCTGAATTGCATAAATGTTTCACAAATGTAAAAAAAAAAAAAGGAAAAAAAAAAAAAAAAGGACAAAACTTTCATCATTCGGAAATCAGGACAAACTCAACATGATGCACTCCCCCCCATGTAGAAAAAATCAGATCAGTTGGGGGTGCACAAAACTACTTTTCTCTCCACTAAGCACTTGCAGTGTGCACAAGATGTGAGAGGTGTATGCAGATTGGCATGCATTAATAGAATGCAGGGAGCAGAAAGAAAGAATGGGAGATTAAAATAACTGTGACTGTAACTTAACGCTATGGTGGTGATAATAAACAGCAAGGTTAGCAATCATAAACTATGCAAAATGTTATACAATAATCAGCACAGCCACATTCTGTATTATACAATATAGCACCTAGTACAGCAGAATCAGATTACATCCACGTGTAATGCAGATGAAGCTGAATCATCTGTATGTTTAAATCATCTTCATAAATACCATCCTGAGTCTGCTCCTAAAATGAGTCAGAGCTGGTATGACCAACCCATTCAACAAAATGGCAATAAAATAAATGTTGTCACGTAACAGGAACCCTGTGGTTTCAATAGTAATGGAGCACAGCTAAGTCAATAATGTAACAAAAAAGTGGCACCAAATTATACCTTAATACAGGAGACTGAATAATTAGACAACATAATGCACACTGTTGAGGAGAAGGCCATACTGTGTCTCTTCGGTAACTGTAAGTTTAGATAGGTTCATAGGTTCATAGGTAGATACTAAGCTATCTGCCCTAGGGCATTTATAAGCCTAGCCAGAGTGTATTTGGCTTCCGCCTCCCTATTAGATTAGCCTATTGTGCCTCTGTAAAGTAGGTCACAGAAGGTACCCTTTTAAGATTAGTTTACTGTGCCTCTGTCTAGCAGGGACACAGCAGAGATCCCAGGGGTGAATTTGCAATTTCCCATCCACGCGTCCAAATTTCGCTTGAAGAGGGTCAGCGAGGGGCTATGTCTAACATGAATTGGGATTCTATTCCAGAGTGAGGGGAGCCTATGGGAAATGAATCTGTCCCTCCAGCATGTCCTATTTATTTTTGTGCTGAGGTTTAGGTCCCTGGAGCGTGTAGCTCTAAGGGACTTGGATTTTTTGAGGTGGAGCATGTCCATTAATTCTGGGTTTGACATGGCTTTGTACATCAGGCATAGATCGCCTCTGAGTAGGTGGTAAGCAACTGAGTAGAACTGGAGTTTCTTTAGTCGAGCTGCATAGGACATCTGTTTGTATCCCATGATCCACTTGGTGAGGTACTTTTGGGGTCTTTCCAGTTGCTGCAGGTGTCGGGTAAGGTACATCCAAAAGGGGCATTGTATTCCATTATGGGCCTGATGAGTGACGAGTAGAAGGGCACAATGACCTCTCTTATCTAGATGCGAACCCTTTCGTGATAAGGTGGGCTATATAGAAGGTCTTTCTAATCACTTTAGCAATGTGATTATCAAAGGAGAGATTACTATCTACGTTGGTCCCCAAATCTCTAATTACTTCTTCCGTACTTAATGGATTACCACCTATGTGGTAATTTGTGGGTACCTTGTTTTTCCCAAAGGGGATGACTATGCACTTTTTAGCATTTAGCTTGAGGCCGCGGCTCTGGCACCAAGCATCCGTCTCTCTGAGACCCTTTTGGAGGATGCTTGTGTCAGCTGGAGATTTGATTATGGCCCCCAGTTTGCAGTCATCTGCGAACTTTGTCAGCCATAATCCCCCCGTGTTAGCCTAAACCTCAGAGAAGTATATACTGAACAAGAGAGGTCCCAGAACTAAGCCCTGTGGGACGCCACTTGTAACTGGTTTGGATTCGGACATGGCACCTGCGATTCTGACGATGTGGGTTCTATCTCTGAGCCAGTTTGCAACCCATCTTGTGATATAGGGGTTGATATTTAAGCTGGTAAGCTTATTTATGATGTCCGAGTGGGGTATTGTGTCGAAGGCTTTTGCAAGGTCCAGGTAGGCTGCGTGGTCTACCTTGCCCTCATCTATGGCTTTGGTAACTGTTTCAAAGAAATCAACTAGGTTTAAGAGGCAAGATCTGTCCTTAACAAAGCCGAATTGGGTAGGGTCCAGTGTCTGGAGGCTCCCAATGTCTTTGTTTATGAGTTCCATGATAATACGCTCCATAGCTTTACAGACCAGACTAGTCAGGCTTATGGGGCGATAGTTTCCAGGGTCCGTTGTGGCACCACCTTTGTGGAGTGGGACCACTGTAGCTGTACGCCATTCTTTGGGTACATATCCTGTAGTAAGGCTAAGTTTGAACAGTGACTTAATGTGAGGGTTCAGTTCTTCTTGGAGCTCATGTAAGACACAGCCTGGGACACCGTCCGGTCCCATAGATGCTGTGTTTTTTGCTTTGGAAAGGGCAGCTTTCACCTGTGCATCTGTGATGTCAGGGAGGTTACATTCAGTTGGGATAGGCGTTAGCTCCTTTGGGGGGGAAGGGGGGAGAGAAGTTTGCACTGAATCTGTCTGCCAGGATGTTGGCTATGTCTGTAGGTTCGGTATATTTTGCACCATTATGCAACAATTCAGAGCATATCTGGGAGTTTCCGCCCATGTTTCTGACATAACTAAAGAAGGCCTTGTGATTATCTTTAGTGTCTAGGGCAATTTTTCTTTCGAAACTGGCCTTTGATGATTTTATGAGGGATCGAAGTTTCTTGCTAATACTGATCAGAGATGCCTTCCCTTTTGGGATTTTGCTCTGTCATGTAGTAGCTTCCTCCTTCTGTTGTATAGCTTATTTATGGCCGGGGTCCACCAGACCGGTCTCCTGTTTTTGGAGGAGTGAGTCTTGGTTTTATTTGGGATAGCATGATCCATGCATTCCTGCAGGTGCTCATAGAATGCATTTGTAAAGGATTCTGTGGATTGGGCTGTATTATCCTCTGGCCCAGGGACTTTGAAGGATTCCACCTCAGTCTTGAGAAGTGCAAAGTTGGCTTTGGAGAAATTCTTTACAGTGATTTCCTTGGCTGGGGGTGGGGACGGGATATGGATGTCCAGGGAAATTTGTTTATGGTCTGATCATACCAATGAGGGGTTTACCTCTGGTGTGGAACATAGAGTCCCCATGTTGGTGATAACCAGGTCCAATATGTTGTTCCCTCTTGTGGGAGTGGTGACCAGTTGTTCAATTGCATTAGAGTTTATAAATTCAAGGAACCGTTGGGTGAGGGTGTTTGGGCTTGAGTAGTTTTCCCAGTCAATGTTTGGGTAGTTGAAGTCACCCAATAACATAGTGTTTGGAGAGACCTTCATATTCTCCAGTGTTCTCAGGAATGCCAAGTGGGGTTCCTGTAATAGGGAGGGTGTTCTGTAGCAGGCTACAAACTGAAAGGCAGTTTTGCCCGCTGTTAGTTGCACATGGATGGTTTCCGATGCTTCGTGCAGTGCTACTAACCTGGAGGTGTAGCTATCTTTGATGAATATAGATACTCCCCCTCCTTTTGTGCTTTGGTCCGAGTTTTGGTGCCGAAACGCATGGTATGAGTTATAACCTGGTAGTGCTGGGGTGCTCTCAGGAGCCTTGAACCAGGTTTCTGTTACTGCACAGACATCGATTTTCTCCATACTGAGGAGAGTCTCGAGTGCATGCATCTTGATGTTTAGACTTCTGGCATTGAGTAGCATTACCTTTAGTTTTTTTATCTTTGGGTTGTCTATGGAGGTGGGTTTGTCCTTTGAGCATTGCCTAAAAAAGGCACTATGGGGGTGGCAAGAGCCTTGGCCAATGTACGAAAGCCTAAGGGTGACAGGTGCAAGCCGTCCCTAGCGAAGCAACGTGGCTTGTCGAGCATGTCATCCCAGGCTGACAGACACTGGGTCCCCTTTGAATGACACCAATACTTTAGCCAATTGTTGAAACTGATCATTTTGTCTTTATACTGTGGCATCATTCTTGGTGAAGGCAAGATGCTACTCAAGGTCAGGGACATACCAGCCTGGGCTACATGGTCAGAGAGCTCCTCTATGTCTCTTTTCATGTAGTCCAGGGAGGTACGGCTCAGGTCATTCACACCAGCATGGACAATGACGGAGTCATACTTGTACTTGGTTTGGAATGACCTGAGTGTTTGTGTTATGTGGTGGATCCTGGCACCTGACAGGCAGCTTACAGTGACCTTCTCCTTGTTCAGTCTGGTGAGTGGGACGTCAGTGTGCCGGACAATAGAGACCCCTATAACAAGTGTATTTGGTGTGTTGTTTGGCCTTATGGGCTATGACTGTGAGGCACACTGATTTTGTGAGATATGTGATTTGTGGGTATTGTTGAGGGGTGGCTGTTGCTTGGATATCTGCTTAGGAGGTCTTTGCTGTTTAGGCAGATTTTTATTTAGAGCCTCCGAGTATGTTTTTGTGTGTTTATGTGTTGGGTATGCAGATGCAATAGGTCTGTGTGAGACTGGATTTGTGGTGTGGGTGGTTACCTTTTCCTCCTGACTGACTGTGCCAGTCTTGGGTTGAGAGAGCTCTGCCTCCAGTTTGGCTGTGTAACTGCATCTCTCACATTTATTAGAGTTTTTGGAAGGAGGAGAGGGTTGTCTGTGTACATAAGGCAATTTAACATTGCCTCATAATTCCCAGATTCACCAGCTGGACTGGAGAGTAACCTTGAAACCGACCCTTGGACATACCAGATTAGTATAGGGAACTGTTTTTTTTACTGATCAGATTAGGGAAGAAAACTGATTTTTCACTGGATCAGGAAGGACCAATCGGGAGTCTAATACTTATGAGAAGTCAAGGAGGGTGTAGTGCTTTAGTTAGTTAGTGTTTCCTTATAAGAGCTGAGCAAGTGCAGGGCTTTAGAAAGAGAATAGAGTGATTACTTTGAGAGTTTGAACAGTCTAAGGGAAAAAGTGAAGAGCAGACTTTGTGGAGCCTGGAATAGTTTAAACCTGTTTAGGCGGCGCTACCCGACGCTGCTCAGTGCACACAACCACGCAAAAAGAGAGTTGTAGGGTTTTAAGAGTGAGAGATCAAGGAGTTTAGAATTGAATGAAAATGGCCAATAAAACTACAGCTTCTAGGTAGTAACCACTCCTCCAGGGACAGGCAGGCTGTTCAGTGTTAACCACTCCCACTGGTGAACACAGAGACTTCCCTTTAGCCCAAGCAAGCACTGGCCTTCTAGAAACTTCCAAACAGTTCAGAACAGCAAATCTGTAACTGAACTTTCTTAACTTTCAGAAAGTGGGGAAAAAAGCAAGATGTTTTTGTTTTTTTTTTCTTTTTGTTGTAGTTTAAAGGTAGCAGAGATACACAGGCAGCAAAATAATCACAACAGTGCAATAAATGACCCCACACTTGAGTGCTAGGCCAAAATCAGGTAAAATGCAGTTTTTAGAGAAAAAAACTAATTTAAATTAAGTGCAACACAGGAAATGCAGTAAACAGGCTCTAGATGTGTCCCAAGTACTGTTACTGTTACAGATATAAACTTTAGCAAGCTGGAAAATGCCAAAAAGTAGGCAAAGCAGTAAAACTTAACAAAAAATCAGAAGAAAATACTTAAAATCACAAAAGTGACTCATTTTCTTCTCTCAGCGTTTTCTCCTCTTGGTAGGTGCTTCAGCAACAACTAGCAAGCCTGAAAAGATGCCAAAACCACGAGGCAGCCTGGTTTTAAGAGAGAGAGATCAAGGAGTTTAGAAATGACCCAAAATGGCCAATAAGACTACAGCTTCTAGGTAGTAACCACTCCTCCAGGGACAGGCAGGCTGTTCAGTGTTAACCACTCCCACTGGTGAACACAGAGACTTCCCTTTAGCCCAAGCAAGCACTGGCCTTCTAGAAACTTCCAAACAGTTCAGAACAGCAAATCTGTAACTGAACTTTCTTAACTTTCAGAAAATGGGAAAAAAGCAAGATTTTTTTGTTTTTTTTTTCTTTTTGTTGTAGTTTAAAGGTAGCAGAGATACATAAGCAGCAAAATAATCACAACAGTGCAATAAATGACCCCACACTTGAGTGCTAGGCCAAAATCAGGTAAAATGCAGTTTTTAGAGAAAAAAACGATTTTAAATTAAGTGCAACACAGGAAATGGAGTAAACAGGCTCTAGATGTGTTCCAAGTACTGTTACTGTTACAGATATAAACTTTAGCAAGCCGGAAAATGCCAAAAAGTAGGTGGCAAAGCAGTAAAACTTAACAAAAAATCAGCTCCTTTTCTTCTCTCAGCATTTTCTCCTCTTGGTAGGTGCTTCAGCAACAACTAGCAAGCCTGAAAAGACGCCAAAACCATGAGGCAGCCTGGTTTTAAGAGAGAGAGAGATCAAGGAGTTTAGAATTGACCCAAAATGGCCAATAAAACTACAGCTTCTAGGTAGTAACCACTCCTCCAGGGACAGGCAGGCTGTTCAGTGTTAACCACTCCCACTGGTGAACAGAGACTTCCCTTTAGCCCAAGCAAGCACTGGCCTTCTAGAAACTTCCAAACAGTTCAGAACAGCAAATCTGTAACTGAACTTTCTTAACTTTCAGAAAGTGGGAAAAAGCAAGATTTTTTTTCTTTTTGTTGTAGTTTAAAGGTAGCAGAGATACACAAGCAGCAAAATAATCACAACAGTGCAATAAATGACCCCACACTTGAGTGCTAGGCCAAAATCAGGTAAAATGCAGTTTTTAGAGAAAAAAACGATTTTAAATTAAGTGCAACACAGGAAATGCAGTAAACAGGCTCTAGATATATTCCAAGTACTGTTACTGTTACAGATATAAACTTTAGCAAGCCGGAAAATGCCAAAAAGTAGGCGGCAAAGCAATAAAACTTAACAAAAAATCAGAAGAACATACTTAAAATCACAAAAGTGGCTCCTTTTCTTCTCTCAGCATTTTCTCCTCTTGGTAGGTGCTTCAGCAACAACTAGCAAGCCTGAAAAGATGCCAAAACCACAAGGCAGTAACAGTACTTGGAACACATCTAGAGTCTGTTTACTGCATTTCCTGTGTTGCACTTAATTTAAAATCGTTTTTTTCCTCTAAAAACTGCATTTTACCTGATTTTGGCCTAGCACTCAAGTGTGGGGTCATTTATTGCACTGTTGTGATTATTTTGCTGCTTGTGTATCTCTGCTACCTTTAAACTACAAAAAAAAAAAAATCTTGCTTTTTTCCCACTTTCTGAAAGTTAAGAAAGTTCAGTTACAGATTTGCTGTTCTGAACTGTTTGGAAGTTTCTAGAACCCAGTGCTTGCTTGGGCTAAAGGGAAGTCTCTGTGTTCACCAGTGGGAGTGGTTAACACTAAACAGCTTGCCTGTCCCTGGAGGAGTGGTTACTACCAAGAAGCTGTAGTTTTATTGGCCCATTTTTTTCAGGAGGCCTGAGGAGTAAAGCTCCTGTAATACATTACAATGGTCATAACAGACACACTGACATCTAAGATTCACACAGAAAATTTCCCATAAATTATTTATGAATTACTACATTGTATAAATATAGAGAAATGAAATAAAAAGCATAACATTTTCTTGAATTAACAAACAAGGTATTTATCTAGTTACAATAAAACATAAATAATTTCTAGTCTGTTCATAACAAGGAACAACTAGTTATAAAGTAATACAAGGTAAGAAGTGTAATTCTTAGAAATGTTAAGACAGTTGGATATGAAAAGTGACTTAGTAGTAAGGGGATGGTAACTTGAGAGAAACACAGGAAAGAGAAGGGAGAATTAGGGAAGGCTTTATGCAATTATCATAAAATGTTTAAAAAGTGACTTGCTATAAAAGGAGCCTCATTATGTTATGCTTGACTGTTGGAGTTTGTTTTTGTTTTCAAAGTTCAGAAACCATTTTTGATAAGATAGCATCATCAAATCTGTTATCTGAAACCAGAAACTGACTAAAGTATAAATCACCTGCTTGTAGAGCATTTTCTAAAGCATAGTACTTGATTAATGTGTAGAAAACAGGATGATCATGTGGGGAGTGAATAAGTGAGTACGCTATAGTCAGGTATTCTATCAGTAACCACTGTAAGAGTTAGAGATACATAGACACATATATGTATATATAAATATACACATAGTAACACATATACGGGTTCCCTTCAGATGAATGACTCTTCGGAAAGTCGAACTTTATATGGTTGAGGTCATATGTTCAACTTTCCAAAAAGTTGAAGCATTTGTATGGAGATCACAATACAGTGGGGATTGGGGAATTTACCCTTTTCCCCACAGTAGTGTGATCTCAGAGTTAGTATAAATATATTTTTCAGGGGTTGTAGGGGGTGCAGGGGATCTTGTTCCCCTGCAAAAATGTAGATTTTTGCCATTTTGTTGTTTCCAGCATTTTGTTGTTTTCAACTTTTCAGTAAGTTGAACATATAGTCTCGACCATGTGAAGTTCAGCTTTCAAAAAAATGTATATTGTCATGCTCACACACACACACACACACACACACACACACACACACACACACACACACGCATGCACGCACACACACGCACGCACGCACACACACACACACACACACACACACACATATATATATATATATATATATATATATATATATATATATATATATATATATACATATCTCATTTCACTGAAACCTAATAGACAAACCCGTTTCACTGAAAACTCATTTTATACGAAAGTGTAGAAGTGTGTAGAAAGTAGAAAGTCTGTGATGGTGTCATTTCTACCACAGGAGTTATTAGGGAAGTAAGTCTGCACAGTATGTGTGAACTATGATGGTTAGCATCATGTTGTACCTCCAGATCTGTAGATGTCTATGCTTTGCTCTTGAGCACTGATTCACTGTGTATGGTGTTGTTTTTGTTTTCTTTTCTCAGCAGTTGTGCCATCATAGAGTTAGTATTTCAAGTAACTGGAGTGTGTGTGTGTGTGTGGGGGGGCCTTAACTCCTTGCAAAAACAAGTTTTTATGATATATTTCTTGTGGAAAAGCTTTTCAGTGCAATGATTTTTCAGTGAAATGGGTTCAGTCATGTCTGTTTCAGTGAAATGAGTTTTCAATGTTATGACATTGACCTATATATATATAGCCTTTAACCTGTTGTGGCTGGTATTTATTTATTGCAAGTATATTTATACACTGTTGTTTAGCTGAGAAGATGGTAACCATTATGACTGATATGCATTTACTACAAGTGTATTCATGCAATGTTGTTTAACTGAGGTAATGACAACCATTATTTATACAGTTGGGGCGGCATGCTGTGGGGACACTCTTTTGATACTGTTTCAGCTGACTACCAATGAAAGAGGTATTAATAGGTGAAATAAGAGCAGGCAGTAACTAGGTGTCTTTATCTTTCTTCAGGGTGGTGGCAGTAGTACCAGTGCAGGAAAAAAGTTGTGGGGAATTGGAGAAATCTGCCCGCCTTCCCTAGGATGTGTGTGTATATGTTTGTGTGAAAAATAATACTTTGTGTGAGGGGCAGTTACTATGGACAGAGAAGCGCTGGGAGACATTGGTTCACAAAGAGAGTGGTGTAGCTCTGTAAGGAAACAATGGCAGTCTAATTTTTGGGTCTAGAAGTTGGGGATCCATACCTAGGAAGGCAATGTATATTCCCTCAAAGCTCTTGGTGCCAGGTTGCATTTTTCTGGATTAATCATTAAAACACAGTTGTGTGCACTCTTCTTTTATCAGTTCACCCTTTGTGGTGCCACCTCCTCCTTCACCCCTGAAGTGGTGCCACCCATCTTTCAAAGGGGCAATAACATGTTTAGATCTAGATAATATTCCCTTGGTGATCAGCTGTGCCAATTAGAAGTATTTCCTGAGAATTGTTATTACATGTTGATCAAAGGGGAGAGAATTATCAGTCCAGGTTCCCCAAGTCTCTAACTATATTTTCATTTTGAAGCAGAGTATTGTCAATGGTATATGTTGGGGGGATGGTGTGCCTGTCTAATGCAACAATATTGCATTTTTTAGCATTTAATTTAATCCAGTTTTCAGTACATAGCATTTATAAGTGTAAGTTCCTGCTGGAGGACTTTCGTGTTAAAGAGAGAAGAGAAGAGATTTAACAATTACTCCCAGCTTGCAGTAATCTGCAAACTTGGTTAGCCTAAGATTTTGTTTTTCATTGTGTAAGCCAGAAAAGTAAATACCAATGTACTGAGCCCCTCAGGATACCACTGGTCACCTTCATATTCTCTGACACCGACACCCCTACCATGTTAGTTCTGTCTTTTAGTCAATTAACTATCCAACTTGCCACACAGTAGTCTGTTTGTAATTTGTTTCATTTATTAAGTAAGCTAGCATGATGGTTGGAGTCAAATACCTTTGCCAAATCAAGGTGGGCTCTGTGTACAGTGTGACCACTGTGAATAGCTTTTGTTAACTTTTCAAAAAAGTGCCAGGTTTATTAGACACAATCTATCTTTTAAAAAACAAATTGTTGCAGATCTAGCCTGGTGAGACTTTTAATGCCTATGTTAATCATCTCTGTTATAAAGTGTTCCATGGCCTTACTAATAAGAATTTCCAAGGTTAATAGTAGGATGACCTTTATTGTAGGTTCATAGGCTCTTAGGTAAGTGCTAGGTTAGCTGCCCTTGAGAGCCATTTTAAGCCTAGTCAATTTCCGTTTTTTTGCTCAAATTAACCTATCCCATTTGACTATAGACTGGCCATACTCACCATGGTTGCTAATTATATATCTTACCCCTAATAAGAATAACTTGGATCATACCATGGAGAATTTAAGGGAACATTTGCATGAGATAAAGCATTTAGGAGTTGCATCTGTCCATTAGCAGTACAGGGGCCAGTCCCAGTTAAACTTGATTTATTTTATGTGGATGGGGAGTCTGTTCTACAGCAGTGGTATCCTCCGTAAAATATACATGTCCCTCCAAACCATTCTGTTGATCTTGCAGAGGAGGTTTAGGTCCCTAGACCAAGTATTTCTGATACCAGTTGACTTGTTGATGCAGTAAGTCCATCAGTATTGGATTAAATGATGCCTTGTATACCAGATACAGGTTACCACTTAGCATTTTGTAGGATATCAAGTATAGTGACAAGGGCTTTGAGTCAGTCCATGTAATACACATTGTTTAGGCCTTGTATCCTTTTACTAAGGTACCTGTGTGGGCATTCTGGTTGTATGTCTCATGCTAAAAGGGGCATTATATTAAGTGATTGGCCTAATCAGGGTTGAGTACAGGGGGACAATGGCATCCCTAGAGCTAGACAAACTCCCTTTATATATAAGGGTTTGTTTAATTATTGAGTGGCGTCACTAGTTCTATACACCATACATTTGGGACTTTGCCTGTAGCCAGGCTCAGATTAAATAATTTATAGAAAAGTTCCACAACGGCATGTTTAGCAGTATTTAATAAACAGCCTGGTATGTTATCTGAGTCCATGGAGGAAATGGAGAATGTGTACTAAGTCTTGAGTAGCATTTTCAGTACATATTTTGTAATGATTATTGTGGGTGTGAGAGATATGGTTACTGTAGGACTTTGACTAGTCATCTCAGGAGTGAAATCTGCATGAAATTATTTGCTATTACATTGGCGATTTCTGCCAGGTCCAACAAGGTTTTGCCACTTAGTATGAGTACCTCTTATTGTTGAGTGTTGTTTCTTAATGTTCTAATATAATTAAAGAAGTACTAATATAATTAAAGAAGGATTGGTAATGGTCATTGGTTTCTGATACTACTTTGAGTTTACGGCTGCCTTAGCAGATCTAATGTCTTTTTTAAATGATTAGTCAAATTCCTAATATTTTTTTCACTTGGGGAGAGGGTCTTCAGATCTGTTGTGTACTCTGATGAGCTTTTCCTTTTATTCTTGGTTTTATTTATATTAGTTATCAAAAAGATGGTTTGCTTTTAAATTTCCCATTATATTTGGATCTACTTATAATTCTATATTTTTATTTAAGCTGCTATAAGTCTCCATTGCAAATGTATCCACTCAGGCAGTATCTGGAGTCATATTGTTATAATTTTGAGACTTAATTATATAATCTGATGAGACTGGTATACTTGACGTTTTGAATTTCAGTATATTGGCTTCTGGGACTTTAGACAGTTTGAGGGAAAATGTTATTAGACTATGGTCTGACTTAATCAATCAGAGAGGAATTACTTGCAGAGTTATGCATGATAATGCTTTTGTCCTCTAGCTGGGCTAGTAACAAATCAATCCACTGCATTGAAGCTGCTTATTAATTTTTGTTGATAAATTGTTTGCAGATGGATAGAGTTTGAATTGCACCACTGCCAGTTAATGAAAAGAAAGAAGGATGGTGGCAGACAGATGGTGTTTGAATCCCCCACAGATACCAGTTAACATGAACAGCCACCAGATGTATGGTATCTCATGTATAGCACTAATGCCAGAAGGTATACAAAAAATTGCAGCCTTGTCACAAGGACATATAGAAAATATGCACTGCTGCCCTGAGTATGGTCTTCACCATCCACACCAAAAAATTAGGGTTCATTGTTCAAGTTTCAGTGCCTTGCAGTGTTTAGTTACCCACAATAACAATACTTTAAATCAACCTTTAAATATACACACACATACACATGCACATTCTTGAATTCTACCATCTTCTCTCCTGGCTCACTGTAGTAAACTGCTACCAGCCCAAAATTATATTGCTGGGGACATTCCCAGTTACTGTTTTACTCTTGCTAATAATCATAAGGACAAGCGATATATATATATATATATATATATATATATATATATATATATATATCAGAGCTGTCTGGCCAATTAGATGTGGATACCATCTTTTAGTAATAAATGCCCTCTTATTAATTAACAAACAGTAAAAGATGACCACCTACAAACCTTTTAAAAGTAGCCAAACAGAAAAATATTTCTAAAGAAATGAGGTAAATAATGAATTTCATTAAATATACATATAGAAAATAAATTGTATATAAAATCAGAAATAAACTTTTTGAACAAATAGACTGCAATAACAAAACTTCTACTGGCAGTATTCTTTTTCCACACTATTCGTATCTAAAAGATAAACATATCACAAGATCCAGGTGGCATTCCTTCTCAGATTCTGCCTTTTCTCTCAATTGTTCTTGGTTTATATCTTTTTTTTCCATACAGAAGAGGATTTACAGACTTACATACTAATGAGTCAGTTTGCTTGTCCTGGACTTACAATTCATAGGGCATATCAATTATATTTTCACATCCTATGTATAATTGCTCTGGGTTCCCAACAAAGGGCAGGAAGTTACACTTTAAATTTCAGTTACAAATTCTATTTATTTTATTAATGAAATAGAAAAGGTCACAAATTTTGACATATTTTCCTACTTCAGAAAGTATACATATCGCAAGTTAAATATATGTTACAATATTTTAAGTGGAACTTTCCCCTGTGCCTACAGAGAAAATTTACTATTCTCAGTCAAAATTTCCCCATCAGTAAATACAAGGAAATAAAAATTCTGTCAGAAACTGCTGAGAAATTAAATAAAAGACTACTATATATATTGATGAGCTGTAATTGTGATTTAGGTCTAGCAGCTTGTGCAGAGTGTTAAAGCTGTTAGCTATAAATACTGTAGTACATGGTTTGATTCCCTCAGCTCTCCTTTGTCTACTGTGTGACCTTGAGCAAGTTATTTAACCAGACATTGTTCCCATTTCACCCCTGAAAAGGGACTGTGCATCCAGTTGGCCTATCAGTTTAACAAATGGGTATGATTATTGCTATCATTATTATTATTACTATTATTATTTGGTTACATTGTTGGGACTATGCATATAACATTAACAAAATACTGTGATAACTAGTTAGAAATATATTGTTGAAATATTATTCAGTTGTATTGAGTTAAGAAGCAAAACCAACCATTAATTGGTCTAACTGTGGATCTGAAATTTTGTTTCTGCATGATGTGAAATGCTGCCTGTTTTGCACTATGGCATAATATCAGCATAGATGGATTGAAAGATGATCACTGGTGGAAGCACGTATATTGCATATTGATAGACAAAGACATCAGTAACCCAGACTGGCATACTTTCATTTTTTCAAACTTTGTCAGTTTGTTTGGGGAGACTGCAAGTTGAAGCAAATCACAAAATTAAGTCTTAAGGTGAGTATATTAGTCAACTGAATCAGAAGAGTTTAAGTTAAAATTCCTGATTTGAGACATAATCCAAGCAAACATATCAGCTGTACCATCTTGTAGGGAGGTGGGTAGTATATAGATTCAGACTAGTGTGAATGACTCCTTATCATTCACTGTTATGGAATCAATAATTGATTCTTTTTGTTCTGAAAGCTGATAGGGTGACAGGATGCAATGAAACAAGCAAAAGCAGGTAACTTTTGTGCATTTTTGGGACCCATAGCAGCTGCCTTTCTTGCATCTTAGTGGACATTTCACTGTGCATAATACAATGCTTTAATTGGGTTTCTGTAATGGCTAGGACATCTGGTTTACAATGAAGGAGTGAGCTATGCAGGATAACTCATTTTACTGCAGATACTTTTTGCATTTGCAAGGATCCTTTTAAGGACTTTCACCTCCTACCTCTTGACATCACATGCACCCAAAGAAGTCTATTGCCAGGAAACTTTATAGTGTTTGAGGGCTATAAGGAATACATAACAAAAGTCAATGATTAGGGTGGGTATCTCCTTTACTTTAATCCATATATCACTACCACTTAGAAAAGCATATTTACATTTCCTAAATGCAGCCAATACATAAGTTAAGTAGTTGATGTTTTTAGTTAGTATAAATTCGTAAACATACCCCACTTTTCAGCACTGAAACTTTTAGTTATGTACTTACCATAACTTTAGATGTATGGGATCCATCTCGCCTACATTCTCTACAGATGGGTTCGGAGCCAATCCTCGGCTCCAACTCGGCCGCTATACAATAGAACGCAGTCTCTTATTGGCTGAGTTACCTCGTATCCCAGGATGCACCACTACTGCTTCCCCAGATCTTGTTTGTCCACACACATGCACACAGAAATAGACTATTGTTATAACATTCCCAGTTCTTTCAAGAGAGGAAAGAAGTTCAATTTCGGATCGTCCGGTCTCTTCTGGTCTATGAGGCAGGGGGAAGGAGGGTGGGTTATTAGGAATGTAGGTGAGATGGATCCCATACATCTAAAGTTATGGTAAGTACATAACTAAAAGATGTAATGTGATCCTATCTCGCCTACATTCTCTACAGATGGGACAGCGTCCCTAGCACCTAATTCCTGGGTGGCTCACTGGAAAACACTCCTGAGAACCATGGAACCGAAGGAAGCTCGACCCCTAGATGCCACATCCAATTTGTAGTGAGAAATAAAGGTGTGTGGAGAAGACCACATAGCAGCCGCACAAATGTCACTAATAGAGAGCTTGGAATGAAAGGCTGCCGAAGTGGCCATAGCCCTAGTAGAATGAGCTTTCATTGGAACTATAAGCTCCTTATCTGAAATGAGATAAATATGACTGATACAGTCTCTGATTCACTTGGCAATAGTGACTTTTGTGACGGCTTTGCCTAATTTACTATCCGACAAGGACACAAACAGTTGATCTGATTTTCGTGCTTGGTGTGTCCTATCCAAATAGTAACGTAATTGTCTGTGTACGTCCAAGCTGTGAAAAGTATATTCGGCTCTGTTTGAATACTTAGGGAAAAAGACCGGTAGTTCCAGTGATTGTTGCAAACAAATGTTAGAACAAACCTTTGGTATAAAGGATGGGTTTGGTCTAAGAGATACTCTATCCTTGTGAAAAACCAGGTATGGTGGTTTGACACATAGGGCTTGAAGTTCTGAAACTCGCCTGGCTGATGTAATAGCAACTAGAAGAGCAGTCTTCCAAGAAAGAAATTTTAAATCACAGGTTGCTGCCGGCTCAAAGGGAGATGAGGTTAATGCACCTAACACCACGTTAAGGTCACACGGTGGTGAAGGTTGAGATATAGGGGGCCGTAGAAGCCAAGCTCCTTTAATAAAAGCTTTGCACAACTTGTTGCTCATTAAAGGTGGTTCTACGCTCTCATGAAAATTGGAAATAGCAGCCAATTGAACTTTGATGGTAGACACCGAACAACCTTGGTTGAACAGGGAAGCTAAAAACTTCAGTATTATTGCTATACATCTTTTTAGTAGAAGTCTTGTGGGCCGAAGACAAAATATGCATGACTTCAGGAGCGAAAGAATGGCTCCTAACTATGGTTGGAAGAGGAGTAGCCAAGCTGCTAACTTCAATGAATGGAGGGACTGATGGAGCTGTCCTGACTGATGCGTCAAGAGGTCCGGAACTTGGTCCAGGAACCAGGGACCCTCCAATGCATATTTGTGAAGAAAGGGGAACCAGACTTGACGAGGCCAGTATGGGGTGATTAGTATCATTTTGCTTCCCAAGCGAATCGCCTTCTGAATCACCTTGGGGAGAAGGGGAACCGGTGGAAAGGCGTATAGCAGACCGGGGGGCCAAACGTGGACTAGAGCGTCCTTGGGGATCTCCCCCGGAACTGGGGTGAGAGTGAAGAACTGCTGGCATTTCGCGTTATGGGGACTTGCGAAGAGATCGCAACAAGGAACTCCCCATCTCGTGAAAATCTGTGCTACCACTCTGTCATTCAAGGACCACTCATGAGGGGAGAGAATAGTTCTGCTCAGTCTGTCGGCTATCACGTTGGATCTCCCCAGAATGTGCGTTGCCATTAGGAAATGCTTGGTAGCAATCACCCAATTCCATACCTTCATGGCCTCTCTGCAAAGGGGGTAAGACCTGGTCCCTCCTTGCTTGTTTAAGTACCAGACTACCGACATGTTGTCGGACTGAATGACAATCGTACCCTGGGGGAGCTGATCGTGCAGTGCTTGCAACGCTAAAAGCACCACCCTCATTTCCAGGATATTGATGTGGAGAAGACTCTCGTCGGTGTGCCACGTGCCTTGGACCGACCTGTCCAGATAATGTCCCCCCCACCCTGTCTGGGAGGCGTCCGTAGTCAACGTGGCCGAGGGGAATGGGGGAACGAAGGGTCGCCCTAGATTCAGGTTGGAGGAAAGAAGCCACCAACGAAGATCCTGTTTGCACGTCTCTGTGATCAATATGTGGTGACTGAGGGGAAGGTCTTGATAAGACCACTGGACTGATAGGAGCCACTGGAGTATCCTCATATGCAACCTTGCCAAGGGGACCAGAAGAATGGTGGCTGCCATGGAACCCAACAGCTGCAGGACCATTCTCGCTGGAGCACGACGTCTGAGGAGTAATGCCTGAACCTGAAACTGAAGCGTTGCTATCCTTTCCGCAGGAAGATAGACTCGCATCTGCCTTGAGTCTATTTCTGCACCAATAAACAGAATACGCTGAGATGGCAGCAATACAGATTTTGACCAATTAAAGGTGATTCCTAAGGAGTTGCCTAAAGTGATAGTGGCTGCTAGAGTTTCCAAGAGTAGATGCCTGGAGGTGGCAGTTAGGAGCCAGTCGTCTAGGTATGGAAACATCTGGAATCCTAGACTTCTCAGGTGAGCAGTCACCACCGCCAAACATTTGGTGAACACCCTGGGGGCTGTGGTGAGACCAAAGGGCAGTGCTCGGAACTGGAAATGACTGTCTCCTAGGCTGAAGTGTAAGTGTCTCCTCGACGCCTGATTTATCAGAATGTGATAGTAGGCATCTTTAAGATCTATGGAGCACATCCAAACACCTTTCTCCAAAAGTGGGAGAATGGATTGTAAGGTGACCATCCGGAATTTGGACTTTTTCACAGATCGGTTTAATTTGCTGAGATCCAAAATGGGCCTCAAGTCCCCAGTCTTTTTTGGTACCAAAAAGAATCTTGAGTAAGTCCCTGATCCAGCCTGGTCTGCGGGGACAGGTTGGATGACCCCTTTTTGAAGCAGCTTCGATATTTTGCTGGCTGCATGATCCCGTTGACTGGGTGGCGGGTCCGGGATTCTTTGGACTGGTGGGGGGGGTTGAGAAAAGGGAATGGTGTAACCTCCGGCGATGATTCGAAGCACCCATTGGTCCTGAGTGATATTTTCCCAGGCCTTTAGGTGTCTCAAAAAACGACCCCCGACTGGCTCCGGAGCTGCACAGTCGGGTACTACTTCAGGGATGCTGGAAGGAAGAGGAGCCACGAAAGGACTCGCGGTCTCCAGTGTTGCGGGGGCCTCCGCCGCCTCTGGGACGGCGTCTCCCTGAACAATTTCCTCCTCTGCCTCTAGTAGGGAAATCGCTCTGCTGTGACGAGTAAGGCTTTTGAGACTTACGGAACCACATTTTCCCTCCTCTTCGAGCCTTGGGATAAGGTCTGAAGGGAGTGGAAAACCGGGCCCCTACGGCAGTTAAAGTCTTACCCTCCTGTTCGCAGCGAGTCAAAGTGTCCTTTACCTTGGGTCCAAACAGTCAGGACCCATCAAAGGGGGCGTCAGCAAAGGAAGACTTAAAGGCCTCCGCAAAGTGACACAGGCGTAGCCAGGCTTGTCTCCGTAGAGCAACACCTGTTCCCGCCGCTCTGCTCACTCCTTCGGCTGCATAAGAAATGAGCCTCATGGACGAGTTGGATAACAAGGACAGGGTAGCCAACTGGGAGTTAACCATCTGGGCCAACTGCTCAGGTAAGTTACCAGAGAGGGTATCCGAAAGCTCCTTGACCAGATCCCTCTGCAGTCTCGTGAGATGCGTCAAGTAGTTCAGAGACCTTAATGTAAAGGTCGCTGAAGAAAGGGTACGCTTCCCGTACCGATCCATGCTCCTAGACTTCTTATTAGGAGGATGGATGGACGTTGAAGCCTCTGCCACATCTTGCTGGGTGGCAGATGCCACCACCATGGCATCTACAGCCACGCCTTTCGAGAGAAAGTCCTTATCCGGGGGAGCCGAAAGGAATTTATTGGGGCGAGCTGGCACCGGTTCAACAGAATCCGGGTGTTCCCACGCCCTTCGAGAGATCAAATCCAGAAGCTCATCGAAGGGCGGAGACACCCAGGAGGCGGAGGGCTGAGCCCCGAAGGCCTTGAGGAAAACCAACTCCTCAGCAGAAGGGGGTTTGGACTGCCAGTCGCCTCATTGCTTAAGGATCTCCAAGATGTCCGCAAAGGGCACATCATCCGAGGTTGACTTGGGGGACCCTTCCACATCATCGAGGTCAGTATCCGAGGTGAGAGACTCATCAGGGGAGTCGACGTGCTTCCTCTTACACTGTTTCTTCCTCGGAGGTTCCTCCGAAAGCGTTTCGGAGGGACCTCCAGGAAGAAGGGAACCCCCAATGGGGGTAACCTCAGGCCCAGGGGCTCCGCTGTCGTGAGACAGGGGGATTGCAAAGGCGCCAGTCTCCATGCCAAGGGAAGGTGGTGGTGGGATGGTAGAAGTGGCCACAGAGGATTTGGCCAAGGCACTCCTCATGGCCTCGAAGGCGGGACACCCGAGGCCACAACAGCAGTCGGAACCCCCGCAGCCGACGCACCGAGAGGGAGGCTCGGAACCAAAAGGATCGGTCCTGAAGCACCCCCCCCCCGGGCCGACAGAGGAGGTCCGCGTACCGAACCCCGACCCAAAGGACGGGGTTGGAGTTAGGCTCAGAACTGACCCGACAACCTCTACCGGCTCCACCAACACCGACTCCAACAGCGCCAAAGCTGTTGGAGGAGGAATCGAGATAACAGGATGGGAAATTGGCTCCGGAGCCGACTGGGCTGGAGCCGAAATCAACTTTGCAAAGACCGGAGACTGAAAAAGCCTTTAACGCACCCTGTCTAGATCCGAATCGGACATCCTCGACGACCGAGAAGAGACCGACCGGGTCCGAGTCGACTTCTCCACTGGCTCCGAAAGACTGGGGGACCGGCTCCGTATGGGTTCGAGAAGTATCGGCGCCGAGGGAGATTCCACTACCACTGCAATTTCCCTCGGAGCCGATGTGGACTTCGGCACCGAAGGGGAAGAGTCTGAGCGGGCAACCCCCATCGGCTCCGAAGGCAGTGGAGCCGATGGAGATGACTCGCCTCTCGACGCCCGAGCTCTCGACTCCGAAGCCAGAGGAGTCGAGGCTGGAGACATCGAGGCAGACCGTTCCGCCCTCGGCTCCGAAGTCCGTGGAGCCGACGGAGAAGCCTGCCACGACTTTTTAGCTGCTGGATCCGACGGGCTGGTCGGAGCCGAAGACTTTTTCTTCCTCGAAGGTGAAGAAGAAGATAGGGCTTCCTCAAAGGAAGGGGTAATAAGCCCTTTCAAAATTAACTTATTTTTCCTCTCTTGGAGGACGCGAGAGGAAAAGGCATGGCAAACACTACAGGATTTTTGGAGGTGCTTCGGGCCCAAACAGTAGACACACAATGAGTGGTCGTCCGTAATGGACATTTTATAATTACATTTCGAACATTTTTTAAACCCTGATGGTCTATGTTCCTTCGACATGGCTATACCTAACTACAAACACACTAACTACAAAAAAAAACTACACAAGACAGCCTAGACTCTAACTAAAATGCCTAGGATAGGGCAAGGCCCCTCTAACTTAAACGGGACCGCTTAAGTACCACAAAAAAAACACAATTTTACCACAAAACTATCAAATACACAGTCACACAACAATAAGTAGCTGTTAAAACAGCTTTTGGGTAAGTTTTAGCAAAAAACTATACAGAAAATAATTTCACTAAGAGGCACTTAGCTCAGCCAAGTCTGAGACCACGTCTATGCTTCAGAAGCGGCAAACGAGATCTGGGGAAGCAATAGTGGTGCATCCTGGGATACGAGGTAACTCAGCCAATAAGAGACTGCGTTCTATTGTATAGCAGCTTAGTCGGAGCCGAGGATCGGCTCCGAACCCATCTGTAGAGAATGTAGGCGAGATAGGATCACATTACATCTGAATTGTTTGCATAGTAGAGCAGAAAATGAAACTGTGGTCACATTGCCTACATGCATGCAATCAGTGAGTTAAGTGCTGAATATTTTTGTTTGCTGCAGACTCCTAAAACACTTTTCCATTCTGAAACTGAATTTTCTTAAATACCAACATATAACAAAAGAATCAAGAAAAATAGCCACTTGATAAATATACTTTAAAGCAGACTGATCCTTTCACAATGCCGCAATGTTGTATAGGTGTAATGCAGGATTAATTTTTTATTCAAACATTTTCTTTATTAGAATATGGTTCCATTTTAACAAAGTATATAACAAGGGGTAATTGTTTCTGCCATTGCCATCCCTAACTCAGAACAGAGTTTTATATCTATTCCCTGATACAGTTCACATCTTAGAAACTAGTTAATTAAAAAAGCTTATTGGTTTCTTTGGTCTTTGTTTTTTTTTTTTTTTTTTTTTGAGAGGGGGCTATCTCATTACACTGTTAGCATTAGATACTTTTTTTAAAGAACAGCATTTTGTTATAAATGGCATTTTCATTGTTATATACTCTGCAATCCCCATGAATATTGCACTTGTTATTTTGACAATGATTGCTGATACAACCATTTTATAGTTATATGTTTATACAATACTAATAAACTATACTCATGTCAGTCAGTGCTTATATTTAAATTTGAATAACTTGCCATTAAGCATGGAAACTCAAATATCATGACCATCTATCTTGTCTTAATCTCAGGTTTGATTTAAAATTGCTCTTTCCGGAAAAACATTTAGACTTACAAGTAAACTAGTTATAATATAATTTGAGATCAGGAATTAACTAGTGACTATATATATTGTTTTATTTTCACTATATTACAGGTGCTAACAATTAGAGCAGTGTCTTCACACCTTGTATTTCAGTCTACTTTATAAAATAGATTTTGTTTTCCATTTTCAAGTTGTAACTTTCCTAACTATTACTATTATCAACACTAAAGATAATGCTTTCCCCCTTTAGTACAATATTTTATACCATCTCAGCAAAAACATAGCTGTGCTGAAATTAAATTATTTTCCTTGTATAAGACTTAATATGTTATTCAAGCCATGAAGTGACTCCATATATTGCCCAAAATATATGCTCCCAAGACCCATTTCTGAATAATCACATCTCCAACATATGCCTCTTGTCTGTGGAAATATTTGTTCAGGTCTTGTAGGAGTATAAAATATTTGTGCAAACATTTCCATGAAATATTCTCAATTTTCAAAATTTAGTTGCATATGAAGGGTTAATTCATATTTCCTTCAACTGTTGTTGTTGCCTTTCAGATTTTTCCCAGTTTGGGGTCGCCACAGCGGAACTCCAGTCCGCTAATGATTGGCAGTTGATTTTCACGAACGCCGAGGTGCCAGCTCGACATTCAAACTTCAACGAAGGCACGCCCATTTACACATGTCTTTTAAACACCCACCCAACCACGGGGAGGACATGCAGACTCCACACAGAAGGCACTCCCCACACTCCAGCCGGGAATCGAACAGGAAAACCTCTTGCTTTGAGGCAACAACGCTACCGCTGCACCATCGCGTTTTTTCTTTCAGCTGTTCATATGCAATATTTTTATTTAATTGTTCAGTCTATGCTACTATACCATTATACTGTTTTGTTTTCTCAAGTATATCTGCTGTACTTATAGCACTTTTTCAGTCTGCTAATTCTTTTCTGGCCTAACTTATACAATCCATTATTTAAGGTTTAACAAAATTACTATCCATCCTTTGCATATATTCCCTTGATTGCTAACATTATACCTTAATATTCAAGTTAATCTGAATTTTATAATCTGAAAGTTTATCCAGTTTCAGCCTTCTTTATTATCATATCTTCTTTTATAATCTGATCCCAAAATCCCAGTCCTCAGTTCTTTGTTTTTCATATGCTCACTATCTATCACAGTCTAGCCTCCTAAGTTATAAACTTTATTTTTAAATACTATTTGCTATGTAATGTAGATCTCCAATCATAACCAGAGTGTTATGTATGTGAGGCATGCATATCAATAAATTCACCGTAAGAGTGAAACTCAAGTGGTGAATCGTGATGTCCATACTGATGACATGTAATTTCCTGGGATATGATTGGAAATACCAGATCATGTTTCTTTGAAGTGAGTTGAACATTACTTGCCTCCATGTACATAAGTTAGGGGGAAGCATTGTAGTAGTGGTAAGTGCTTTACAGCTTACAAAATCATAACACACTAACTGCTATCACACAGAAAGTGGCCACCTAAGAAGAGCATCAAGAAGCCAGCCAACACTTCATTTAGACTTACTAAAAAGTTTGAACAAAGTGTTTCAGTTTATTTCATGACTTCCCATTGCTGTTCTGTTGTGACTGTTGAACACAGTTGAACACTAGACTGGAGTTTAACAATGCTATGGGGTGCACGACAATTGTTAAGCATCTTTCTGACATCACAAAGGTACTTAACAAATTTGCCTTTTCACTGATTTCTGAGTAATTGTGATGCTTCATGTACTACATTTACATTATTTCTATACCAACTATTTTCTTTCTGGTACTTACTAATTTCTATTGTTTTTAAAGTGTCAGTCAGAATGCCACTCACACGTTTATATGAGCAAGGGTGTGATATAATCAACATTTTAGGGAATCTCCCACATTTTAAACTGTTTCACCTCCTTTGTTTTATCCATTATTTGGAAAACAGGAAAGGGCTTCACAGGAAATCTCTCCCATGAAATGCCCATAGTTAGCTTCTCTACATTTGTTGATTTGTTCTTGTTACCTTCTCCTGCTCCCAAATCTTTTTTTTTTGCCAGTTCATCTTGCATCTGTTGAGGGTCTGTCTAGATTTTTCAGCCAAGTGCTTGGAAGTCTTGAAGTAATGTAGAATACAATAACCTGAAACAAAGTTTTATTTCTCTACTGAGATTTGTGGAAAAGAAGAAAAAGTACTCCTGTTAGCTGGTGTTTATAATGAAAAGTCATAGTCCAAATGAATACTTGTGCTTCAACTATTAAGCTTGTTCTCTTCTTCCACAAATTAGAAAGAATTTCCTTCTTTAGCTTGTATGTCTTCGGTTTAAGCAATTTAAGTCTCAGTAGCTTTCTCAATCTCAAATTAGGAATATATAATGTATGTTTTCTTACTATTTTAATATCAGCAATAGAACATGTAGTCCATATGCTGAGACATTTCTCATAAAGTATTTTTAATCCTATCATTTGATTTGCTTGGTACTGCTGTAAACTTCAGTTGTCTCTACATGATCTGTCCTTCAGTTCATCCAGTTACTGTGCCATTTGTTCATATTTTAATTGATCTTCCACCATTTTTTGTGTCATTTTCAGTAGTCTGCATACTAGCTATTCCATTTGAATGCCTGGATAAAACATCTTCTGTTTCCTGTAACCTTTTACTGTTTCTCTCTATATAGTTCAAGAGGGAATCGCTTATCTTAAATGTGATTGCATTTGGTTAAGCCTTCTGTCTGGGGTGACTGAAGAGTTTTCTCTTTCAGTTGTCACTACCATCTGCTTTACATACTTGTGCTCCACCGTACTTCTTTCTGACTCCTACATTTTCACAGTTGATGTCCCTCTTATTTTTTTTTCTTTGTTGACTTTCTGGATGTCATAAACTTTTCAGCTACCAAATTCTGTTAACGGTTTACAGCAGTTTGTAGGCTTTTGTTGTTTTACACTATTGTCTGCCCAGAGCTCTGTTTTAGCTGCTTACCCTACCACTTCTCTCTTGCAATGTCTATTTTTTTTTTTTTAATAAAAAGAAGATGGTGGCGTAGAAGATTTCTTTATGTGATTACAACTTTTGCCTACTTGGTCTTCTTGGTGTGCTTCTATGTTGGTACTAGGACTCTTGCATGTGCATGAACTACTGTGCACACTAGTGGAGGGGTGGGAAACACTAGCCATTTGAATAGGTATTCTGTTGTTTCTTTACTTAGAGCTAAAAGTAATCCTACATTGTTTTCAGCGGTAGCCTGTCACCTTCTATGAATAAAATTGTATATGCACCCTCCTGTTATTTTATAACATTTGAATGTGGCCTCAAAATGCCAAAAAATGAATTACCTTTTCTTTGGATAGATATTATCCCATTTATTAAGATACATCTAATGTTGGTCTTGTATATTTACTGAGTTGTCTTTCTAACATCTTCTAAAAATGCTTTGTTTATAAGAGTTCATTAGTGTTTATCTTAATTGTGCGTTTTCTATGTGGAATGTAACAGCTGTTTTCACCTGACTGATAATTCTGTTCTTTGTATTACAGTTAAGGGTACATTCTTAATCCTGTAAATATTTAAGTGTTTTAATGGACTGCATTTGTCTTTACTCTAACAACCTCTTGCACTCATGCAGCTGTTGTCTCCTATTAGTGTAGCATCCAAGTTCATCAACAAACATACTTCTAGCTGAACTACTATTAGTTATGCTCAACAGTTAATTATTCCAGGGTGTTAACTTTCTCTCTTTGTTTTAATCTGTTTTTTTTTCATTCTGTTATTCCTTGCCACAATAACTATCATGTTTAAACAATGTTATAACCAATTAGGAGAAGGTAATAACACATTTCTTATTACAGTTGTATCTTATCAGACATCTTTACATTGACTATATACGGACAATCAGCAAGATAAATGGTAGTTGTTTTGCAAACCATGTTTCCATCCTGAAACTGAATTTTCCTACAAACCAATAAAGATTAGATAAGCATCACTAAAAATATATATATTTTTTACTTATATTTTTACTTGAAAACTAAAAAAGGTGTGAAGTTAACAATGGCAGCTACACCTACATCCAGTGGGAAGCAATCATTGTGCAATACATGATACTTCAGCACCCCGGACAGCTCAGTGCATCAAGGAGCATGACAGAATCACAGAGACAGAGCCACAAAGCTGATTTCAATAAAAAGCAGTATAATAATGTTTGTGTCTTTCGGCTTTTCCCGGTTAGGGGTCGCCACAGCGGAACTCCTGTCCGCTAATGATTGGTAGCGGATTTTTACGTACCGGGTTACCAGCCCTGATGCACAACCTTCAACAAAAGCACGCCCCATTCACGTATGCCTCCACACAGAAGACGCTCTAGCTGAGAATCGAACGGGATAATAATAATAAATAGATTGATCCTTTTCAAATTCTGTAATAGTATGCAACTGTAATGCAGTGGTATTTTTCTACATAAAGGGATTTATACACTGTAGCTTTGCTTTAGTCATTGAAGAATATAACAACGGGTAACTATTTCTGCCAGTGTGCTCCTTACTCAGATGGGAGTCCTATACTTAATCTTTGTTAAACTTCCCTTCTAGTTCCTAATTCAGTTAAAAAGAGTTACGACCTCTATTCTTTTTCTGTGCCTTGAAACCTGTGGCCCATCACATATGAACACACTTCATGTCCTTAATCCACAGGCACTGCATACTTTTCTGAACAAAAATAAGGCAGTCATATGCAATGAAGTGTATATGTCATTAAAGCTTTTCTTTACCTGATTTCTCCAGTGTGTTTCTGTTTTGATACCAAGACTCAAGCATGTTGCCAAATTGAATGAACTTTACAGTAGCTTGAGATTAGATCCAGTTGTCCCTTACTGCTTTCTCACTTTCACCATATAATCTTATATGTGTAGAATTCATCTCTAATAACTTACTAATAATCACAGAATATCTTTTTCTAAAACTCATTAGTTATCATTAATAAAAGTATCTCTTGAATCTTTTGACATTTTTAAATCTGTTATACAGAACCTAATTATCTGCACTGGAAGTATTACATGTTTTTTTCTTGCTGATAAAAATGCATCATCATATTTAACATTACTTGAGTCTAGCTGATCCCAACCTAGAATCTAACTTTACATAGCAATTTGCCTGTCTACTGTTGTTTAACACAGGTAGTGCCTTGTATTTAACTGGTATCCAATTGGCCACAATTATTAGAGGTTGCTCTCTGTAGATACCATCATTTATCAAAAGACTTAACTCTCTTTTTTAATGTTTGAATGTACTCTAGCCTATGGCTCTTCTGATATTATATCTCAACTTTTATCTCTCTCTAGGCATCTTTATTCTTTTCCTCTGATGCCCAGTAACCTGAGGTTTAACTATAGTGATCTTTATATCCTTACTGTTCCTTCGTCTGTAAATGCGGTGAACAACTTGCTTCTCTCTCCAGAAATGCTCAGTCATGTTATGATAATTGTACACATTACCACTGCTATGATCATACAGATAAATTAGTGGCCAAAAACTCTATCCTCTCAAATCTGTCCCCCCACATTTCCTTGAAGATGCCATTCCATACTGCCTGACTCCATGTAATAGGTAAACATTATGTATTCTGTGTGCTGAAAGACTTCTTTCCTCAGAATCCACAGGAAAAGCTTATGTTTAGAAAATAACAATATCATCAACTACTTTGTATCTGTTGCATACAAAGTCAGGGAATACAGATCATATTCCTGGGATTTCTGATACAACTAACACAACTGCACATACAGACTGGCAGGCTATATGACAAACAGCAGTAAAGCCCTGGGATCCGCTAGCAAGCTGTGTAATGGAGAAGCCAGCAAGAGAGGGTAGTAGCAGTAAACAGACAATGGGGGTTATTCCTCCTAAGCAATAGAAAGCAGTTTAAACCTATTGTGTTGCTAACACCTACCCCATGATTATAGCACACATTGTGTAGGCCAGGAATGAGCATTTGCCTCTGCAAGCCACATTCATGTGGCAGGTTTCAATACCCCTGCAGATGGTGTAGCAAGTTTTCATATCTGCAAGTATCCACATGAGCCTCTGAAGGTGCGCTAGGGCCAGAAACCAGGAAGTCCCTCAAGGCATTTTGCATGACAAGTATGCCACAACTGACTTTTACCTCAAGGATGGGGAATGAAAGGGCAGAGTCATGGTAGGGTGATGTGGTCAGTAGTACAAAGAAAGAAAAAGGGTATAAAAATTATACCTAAAGACATATCTGTGAATAATTCTGTGGGACTAAAATTATATATTTAAATGCCCAAAGCATCTGTGATAAAAGTGAACAACTTCATCCCCTTACTCAGCTTTATGAACTAGATAACAACTAAAGTGCTGCTATATCAGGAGTACTGTAATAAATCTTATAGTCTGTGACATATTTAGCCAAGACATATGCCACAATATAGCAAGAGGTGTAGGTATAATAAAAAAACAGCAAAAGTATACCAAACTGCTCTCTCTCTCTCTCTGTCTTTCCAATCCACACAATGAAAACCGTGATACAACAACAGCATATATAGCTCTACACCTGCAGAAATCCATCAGACTTGCAGTTCCCTACATTTCCCAAACACAACCCATAAGCTTGCTAGAATACACTAAAGCCTGGAGTTGCAGAGAATACAATGTCTGATGTAATATGAGGACACCTCTGTGACTTGGCTGAACTCAGTCATGGTGCTCTAGATAGCATGCTTCCACTTGGTGGCTTAAACTAAATAATATTAACCCCAATTCATTGTTGTACTGACAGGGAATCTGCTAGAGTGCTGTGACCAGGTATTATATATATATCATACCTGAGTACAAACAGATATTACTGAAATCCTAACTGATGCATCTCATGCCATTTTGAGTAAATTTTGCAATTTGTACCTAAATACAAGCTGTATTTAGGCATAAATGGATCAAGATAAAGACTGTCAAATAATTTATTTATTTATTTATTTATAACAAAGGTAAAGCACTGATCAGTTCTGACAAATTTCATTCTAAGCCAGGGGTCAATAACATGACCACTAATGCAGAGTACATAAGATAAACAAAACATGAAGTGACAGTGAAAAGAATACTAAAAAATATGAGTGATGCCAGGAGTACAGAAGTACATAAACCATCAGGAAGATAGAGTAACACACACACACACACACACCCACACACACACACACACACACAAACACACACATGCACGCTTAGTTTATGGAAGCCTGAGATGGGAGAATTGAAGAAATTGAAATGAGTAAAACAGAGTCGAGTTAAAATATTAGTTTTGGGTTATGTGGCCTGTTGGGTTGCATGAATATTTGGCTTGATTAAGTAAATAAAATTTTGTCAGTCCACAGAGTTTGGTGTAAGATGAAGCATCTTTAGGTCTGGGTAGGAAGGACTCCCGTAGTTTGGGATCGAGTCTTGAGAACATATGGTCAGAGGCATGAACTTTGAAAAATTGGATTGTGTTAATGGACCAGTATGATTCAGGCTTCTGAGGTTGTATGTGGTGGATTGCCTTATTACCTTTAAGGTTACGGGACAGAGAGAGTAGTTGTGAGCCTGATAGTAGGTCTGCTTTTTGCTTAATTCAGAGACAGATTGCTTTTCCTAGAGTTATAAAGTGGTGTACATTTCTTGGAGAATAAGTGATAAATCTACAGATTTGGTTTACTAGTATTTGAATGGTAGTGGAATGTTTAACAGATGCAACTGAGACAACAGGAAGACAGAATTTGAGTTGGAGAAGTTGAATTAATTTCCTTACTGCTGTCATGAGTTTTTCACATATTTTTTCCTAGATGAATGATGAAATTGGTTGGGGGGGGGGTCTAACCAGAGAACAATGTACTTGAAGTAGGACACTTGCTCCAAGAGAGAATTGCTGTGGTTAAAGATTGTATAGCATTAGTGAATCTGCTGATCTTCTAAGGAGTGCCAGTCAACATTAATTTTGATGTGTTAAGAATGAGATTTTTCTTGTTGATTCATTGCACTAAGGCAGAGGAAATCAGATTTTAGTTCATGTTGTAATCTAGCTAATGAGTGGTTTAAGTGGTAGAGGACCATGTCATCAGCACTGAAAAGAAGACAGCCAGTGGATGTTTGTTGGTATATATATATATATATATATATATATATATATATATGTATGTATATAAATATATATATATATATATATATATATATATATATATATGTATGTATATAAATGGGTTCCCTTTAGAATCTCGAAAAACTAAATACCGAACTTCAGTTTGCCGAGATTCTAATCTCGAAAGGCTCAGAATTGGGAAACACCAGAAGCACGAAATTCGAAATCCCGAAGTTCGGAGCTTCTGGTGTTGCGGTGTATGAATGGATGTAAGTGCAGGTAAGTTTGTATGAGTGTGTAGGTTAAGTGCTGTAGTTTATGTTAGTGTGTGTTTTGGTTGTGATGTGTGTGTGCAAGGGGCTGTGAAATGTGTGGATGTGAGTTGCCTTTGTGTGTGTGATTGTGCAGTCTCAGAGTTAGAATATATAAGTGGGGGGGGGTGGTAGGTTAGTTTTGTTTGTGTGTGGGGGGCAGTTGTGTGTATGTGAGTGTGTGTATGTAAGTGTCGGGATTTTGATGTTCGCGGTTATGGGCATTCGGGATTGTGGTGTTTCGGCTTTATGATCTCGATATTCTGAATAAGAGACCATAAGATCGAGGTTTTAAAAGTTTGAAATTTAAATAAAAAAAATAAAAATAAATTGTTTTTACATTTTTCAGGGGGATAAGCCCCCCTGCACCCCCACACCCCCTGTTAATTAAAATATACCACCTCCGAGATCACACTACAGCGAGGAAAACAGTAAATTTACCATTCCACACTGTACGGCAACCTCCATTTAAATGGTTCGAACTTTCAAAACCCCGATCTTACTGTCTCAACCATAAGTAATTCATGGTTTGGAAGGTGCAAAATTTATAAGTAGACCCCTATACACATATGGATCCCCTTCATATGATCAAAATTCCAGAACATTGAACCTGTGATCATCGCAGACCAGAAGACTGATGTTTCTAAATATCGAACCTTGTGAATGGAGATTGCCGTACAGTGTGGAATGGGAACTTTAGTGTTCGATTCACTGTAGTCCGATCTCTGAGTTGGTATATTTAAGTAGCAGGAGGTGCAGGGGTCTTGCCCCCTTGAAAAAACGTGAAATCAGAAGTTTTCATGTTTAAAATTTTTTTTCACAGGTTCAATATTTTGGAACTTCGATCTTCTGGTCTTTGATGATCAGACGTTCTATGTTCCAAAATTTCAATCCTATGAAGTAGACCCACACACACATATATATGTATATATATATATATATATATATATATATATATATATATAGAGAGAGAGAGAGAGAGAGAGAGTGAGAGGTATATAAAAACAGAGGGAGTATGGCAAAGGGACAAAAATAGAGCCTAGATGAACTTCTTTGAATAGAGGGGAAGTAAGAGTTAACTGTAAAATGTCTATCTGTCTGTCTGTGTCTGTCTGCAAGATAATTTTGGAACCATAGAATGGCATCAGGGTTGAAGCCTAGTACAATAAAGTGATGTATGAGGGAGGAGTGGTTAACTAGGTCAGAGACCCTGGTAAGATCTATAAAAGTGGTGGAGGTAACATGCCCTTATTGATTTACATGGGAATATCATCACTGAGTGTACATATGTATGTGGAACTGCTTCTACCTGACTACAACCCATGCTATTTATCAGCTGGAAATTATATTTGAGAAACAATCTTTAAGTCAGAGGCAGACAGTTTTTTAAAACATCTTGGACAACATTAAAAGAATGGAGATGGGAGCAATCAATCCCAATAAAAAACATAATTATCATCTCCCCCTGTCTCCTTCCAGGCAATAATCTTCATACTATTGAAAATCTACTGTCCTGGGCATCTACCAATTTCAGCCAAGAAACTATAGCTCTTGGTGACTTCAATCTCTACTGGCACTCCTACTCATCTAGTACCCCCTCAAGCTTCATAAACCTCTTCAGCTTCACTCAAACCATAACCTGTCTAATTCGCACAGATAAACATTCCAATAATCCGTCAACACTAGATTGGATTCTGACTAACAGACCCAACCTGCACTATCTAGCTGGATGTCTGCCAGACTCTCTAAGTGACCACTCTCCAACCTTTCTTTACAGAAAATGCGTACACACTCCAAGTAACATCTCCTACAAATCCAAGATAAAAATCACCACTAGCCACAGGAACACTAAAAGCCTGTAATGGTAGAAAAAGAAGATAATAACGTGAACAAAAACCCACTCAGGCCACCACACATAAAACTGTTAAAACTTTAATGTTGAATATACACATGTATCTGTGTGTGTATTCAACATTAAAGTTTTAACAGGTTTATGCCATGGTGGCCCGAGTGGGTTTTTGTTCTCATTATTAACTCCTACAAATACATCCGCAGTACAAAAAAACGTCTCCCCCTACCTTAAACCTATTACTTCAACAATGCGACTGGACACCACTTAAACACCGCCATCTAGACCTGGCTGTCCAATATTTTAACAACACCTACCTTAACATACTTAATAGTCTTGCTCCCACTAGAAAGGTATGCCAAAAAGTCAAGCAACTACCTTGGCTATCAAATGTCACCAAACTGCTACTTAAACAAAAAGACAGAGCATGGTCAGCTTACCAGACTTCCAAAGTTACATCCAATCTCTTAGTGTATAAACAGCTTCGGAATTTAGCTAAGAAACAAATCAAAAACGACAAAAAACCTACTTCCAAACCAATCAACAAAAACACCTAAACAACCTCCAAACATTCTGGCAAAGCATTAATTATCTCCTTACCCCTGGTCATACCCCACCCCTGCATCGTAAAACAACACTGACCCTATAGCTACTCAGTTCAACTCCCACTTCCATAACCACCCTACTAGGTACCTAGACTATCTAGCCACTTACCCTTCCCACTCCTACCCCAGACAACCCCAACCCCCTCACTTTTAATACCATTCAAACTAACTACATAAAAAACTCATAACCAAGCTAAAACCCTTGCTGCTGAACTACTTCCTAATGAATTTCTAAAGATTGCTGCACCTTCTATTGCCTACCCCATATCTATCTTGATCAATTGTTCCACTATCGAACAGTACATCCCTCTTCTCTGGAAAGTATCTCACATCATTCCCCTCCACAAAGGTGGACCCTCCAGGGAACTAACCAACTACCATCCCATAGCCACCCCCCCCCCTGCAAAAATCTTAGAAAAATGCATCCACAATCAGCTCCTTCACCACCTCCTTAGTCACAACCAGCTATCTAGTTCGCAACATGGCTTTTGACGTAAAAATAGCACTAGCACAGAATATCTTTCACCAACACCATTAATCATCTTCTAAATGAAGGTCACTCTGTATTTTCTATCTTTCTCGATATGTCCAAAGCCTTTGACACTGTTTCTCACCAACTACTTCTAAACAAACTCTCATCTTATGGCCTCACTACTCCATTCCTAACCTGATTTCATAGTTATCTTTCCAGTCATCAGGAAGATACTAAATGGGCAAACAGTCTCTCCCCCATACTCCCCGTCTCAGTCAGTGTAACCCAAGGTTCTATTCTTGGTCCCTTCCTCTTTACCATATTTACTAACAACTTCAGCTCAGTAAATCAACTGGCCCACATTATCCAGTATGCCTATGATTCCACACTTATATGTTCAGCCCCCCCACCACCACAAGAACTTCAAATAAAAATGCAAACTTCCTTTCAGGACATAGAAAAATACCTCTCAGAGCATCAACTCATACTTAACCCAAACAAAACTAAGATAATAGTCTTGAGAAACAAAATATCCAAACCAGGTCAGTCCCCTCTCACAATCCTGTCCTCAAATGGAACCAAAATAGAACCCACTAACCAGACTAAACTTCTAGGTGTCACAATAGATGAGCATCTAAAATTCAACAAACATATTTCCCTGACTATCAAGAAAGTTCACGCCAAACTTGGCACCCTCTAAAGGGCTAAACCATACCTTACTCAGAGGGCCAGACTAGCCACTGCTTGGTCACACCTGCTTTCCACCCTCCTATATGGATCTCACATATTCACAAACCCACGTAAGACTGAGCTCAATAACCTAGAATCCTGCTACAACAAAATCGCCAATTTTGCCACTAATCATCCATACAGGACTCACTATTGCACTGCCCACTCCCAGCTCAACTGGCTAGAACTCCCTAATCTTCTATCACTCAACCAAATGGCCATGGCTCACAAAATAATCTACCAACCCAGTAACTGCCCTGCTCTCTTTAACTTTGTCCAACCTAGTACTAATACCCAGTCCCTCAGATCCTCCAACAAGCTAATGCTAAAGGTTTCCCACTCCCACAACTACCATGGTGACTCCCTTTACTCCCACAAAATTGCCAAATTCTGGAACACTCTTCCACAACCCACCACACAAAATCCTCACTACCATGAGTTCAACCAACTCCTAAAGAACTACCTAGCCAAACTTTGGCTTTGCTCCTGCTATTCACCAGGCTAATTCTTCCTACCTCCCTGTACCTTACCTTATCCTCTACTCTAATCTCTTACTATACTCCCTCCATCCCTATGCAAACTCTGCTGACTCATAACAGCTTCACACTGTTTCACTGATGGACAGGGACTCTTTGGTTCTAGCCCATACTGTACACACATTTGGAATAGTAATTAACTCCGTCATTATTTCACTGTTGATATATTTGCATACTGTCTCTAAATGTATATTGTGCATACTGTCTTTATAATTTGTATTCTGTATAAGTCTTACAATGGCTTGTCCTTCCATTTGAGACTCTGTATACTTGTGTACACTGTTGTTTGTACTCTGCACTTACTACTGTATTATAAAATTATTATTGCTATCTTAAGCATAGTTACTGCTTATGGAGCTTTTCTTCCCAGGCCTCCACTGAAAATGGGTTTCTGGCCGAGTCAGACACTACACAGTTAACAAATGTAATAAATAAATAAATAAATAAAAATAGTGGGAGGGGAATGTGTGATTTTTTTTGTTTGGGAAGTGATTTTACTATGACAGCTTTCCAGATACTAAGCATGGTATTGGTACTGAGATAGAGGTTAAAGATATGTTGTAGAGATTCCACAATGTAGTCTGAACAGTCGTAAATGAATTAAGGATGGAGCTTGCCTATACCTGAACGTATATCCAGTTGTATTTTTTGAAGCAGTGGTGTAATATCTTTGGGTAAGATATGTCTGAATGGAAGAGATGAAAAGATTCAGGAATGGTGGGTGTGGTATCTTTGTGTGTAGGAGGGTGCCTGGCACAGTTGAGGATATAATACAATATAAACCTAATTTAATCTCAGTATCTGAAATAACCAGGATGGAACTAGGACAACTTATCACCTCTTTGTGGAGCCAAACTGTTTTGCTTATGAGTTTATAAAACAATGTATAATCTGTTTTTGAGAATAAATTTCAGTATCTACATACTATCAGTTTGTATGTCCTTCCTCCTACTACATCTTGTGTATCTATAAAATGGTTTCCTATTATCCTCAATATCCTTATATACATATTTTTATAACTTTGTCTTGATCTTGTCTCATACGATGTTTAATTTGCCTGTCTCACTCATTTATTTCAGTTTTCAAAGCTATCGTTTAAGCTCATTTCCGTTTCCTATATGTTTGTCTCTTATCTTAATTAAGTGCCTTGTTCTTTTGGATATACATAATCCTGACCTTGTGTGGTTAGATCCTGATGTTAAACATTTTTTGCATTCAATTTCCCTTTCAAAACTCACCAAATTCCTTCTGCAGTTTTTCCACTAAATGCATCACACCAATTAGTTTTACATAGTGACTGCTTTGCTTCCATATAGTCTGTTATTAATCTTCTGTGAACTGATAATGATTTCAGTTTGTCTGAATTATGTAGCAGTAATTTAATGGTGTACTGCGATGGTTATCCCACTCCACAAAGGGGGAGTCACGACAGACCCTGGGAGCTACCGCCCCATTAGCTTGATGAGCCTGGTCTGCAAGGCCATGGAACGTATCATCATGGAACTCATAAACAAAGACATTGGAGATCCCCAAACTCTGGATCCCACACAGTTCGGGTTTGTAAAAGGCAGATCATGTCTCCTAAACCTGATAGACTTCTTTGAAGCAGTCACCAAAGCCATAGATGAGGGTAAGGTGGTTCACACAGCCTATCTAGATCTCGCCAAGGCAATCAACACCATCCCCCACTCTGGAATTATAGATAAACTCACTAAACTAGGTATAAATCCCTATGTCACAAGATGGGTTGCCAACTGACTTACTGACAGAACCCACACTATGAAAGTAGCAGACTCCAAATCAGACTTCAGACCAGTGACAAGTGGAGTACCACAGGGTTCAGTCCTGGGTCCTCTCCTGTTTGGTATCTACTTCTCTGATATACAGGCTAACACAGAAGGTCTTTGGCTAACTAAGTTTGCAGATGACTGCAAACTAAGAGCCATAATCGAAACTCCTAACGATGTGGACATCCTACAAAAGGGCCTCACTGAGACAGATGCCTGGTGTCAAAGCCACGGCCTCAAGCTCAATGCCAAAAAGTGCACTGTCATCCCCTTTGGTACAAACTCTGTACCCATGAACTACCACATAGGCGGTAGTCTACTTAACAATGAAAGTGTGATAAGAGACCTTGGCACACAGGTGGACAGTAGTCTCTCCTTTGATAATCACATTGCCACAGTGGTCAGGAAATCCTTCTACATGGCACACCTCATCACAAAAGGTTTCTCATCCAGAAAAAAAGACGTCAATTTTCCCCTCTATTCATCACTCATTACACCCATTATAGAGTACAACACCCCTTTTGGTATGTACCTCACAAGAAATCTACAACAACTGGAAAAGGCGCAGAAATACCGTACAAAGAGGATTACTGGCCTCAAACAGATGCCCTACGCAAACTGTCTCAAAAAACTCCAGCTTTACTCCATTGCATATTGCCTACTCAGAGGCGATCTCTGTCTAACATGCAAAGCTATGTCAAACCCAGAGCTGTTGGACATGCTCCACTTAAAGAAATCCCAATCCCTCTGAGCTACATGCTCTAGGGAACTAAACCTTGTCACCGCAATAAACAGAACATGCTAGAGGGATAGATTCCTGTCACAGAGACTTTACATACTCTGGAACAGACTACCATGTCAAATAGAGCTCCTCATTAGAACTCTTCAAGAAAAATCATGATGATGGGATGGGAAATAGGAAATTCATCCTGGGGAGTACTTCTGTGGCTCTGCTTGACAGGGGCACAGGAAAATAATTTTCTTGGGTGGCGAAAGCCAGGGTACCTTTTTGGCTAGGCTTATATAGGCCCTATGGCCAATAGCCTAGTACCTAGCTATGAACCTGTGAACCTTTATAACCCAATGATCAGTTCACATCAATGGAAGTCAGGTTATATGTGTACCTACTGCATACCTTTGTGTGCGTGTGTGTGTGTGTGTGTGTGTGTGTGTGTGTGTGTGTGTGTGTGTGTGTGTGTGTGTGTGTGTGTATTTTAACATAATTTCATATACCATTATTTACCATCATAGTACTTATCTGACTGAAGCTGTGACATCCTGCTTTTCATTTTATTATACAGGGCACAAAAAATACTGTTCTAAATAAGTGTATATATTTTTTAAATATCCAAACTCTACTTTATTAAATGAAGGCTTTGAGAGAAGTTGTGGCATTTTGTTTTGCACTTTTAGAGCAAAGTACAAATAAATATAAAATGTTAAACCAGCATTTGACATTGCAGTACTTTTCCTTCTGTTCTGTATATGCATTTTATAAGAAGCAGCAGATGTTGAGACACTACCACTATTCACAATTGGATACATGTTGAGTCGGTGAATGGAGTTTCTGCAAATGCAAAAAAACTTGAAAGCAGTTCACAGAAACTACTTTCAGTGAATATTAAACTAAATTCTTTTGTATGGGGCAAGCACCAACCCTCCATCCTCCGGAGTTATATATACCAACTCTGAGGTCACAGAACCATGGAGAAAAAGGCAATCTCCACTGACCACAAAAGTAGTTTTGGTGAACTGTTTTTTTTTTTTTTTTTGTTTTTTTTTCCAATTACCAAAACTACCTTCATTGACCTGATATGCCCCCTCTGTATTATGTACCCTATTGCTGTGACATGGTGGAGAGTGTAGTGGAGTTGTGACATTTTGTATTGCATTTTACATAGGTTCATAGGTTCATAGGTTCATACTAGGCTATCTGCCCGAGGGCATTTACAAGCCTAGCCCATCGTTTTGTGGCTTACGCCACCCCTTAAGTATGGGGAACTATACCCATTATTTTGCTGTGCCTCTGTCGAGCAGTGACACTGAGGTAATCCCTGGGGTATATTTGCGATCTCCCATCCATTGGTCAAGATTTCTCTTGAACAAGGCCAGCGAGGTGCTCTGCCTCACATATACCGGGATTCTGTTCCACAGCATAGGGAGTCTTTGGGTGATGAATCTATCCCTCCAGCACGTCCTATTAATAGCCGTGTCGAGGTTTAAGTCTCCCGCCCTTGTGGCTCTGGTGGATCTAGATTTTTTGAGGTGAAGCATATTCATCAAATCTGGGTTTGACATGGCCTTGTATGTTAGGCAAAGGTCACCTCTGAGCAAGCGGTAAGCGACTGAATAGAGCTGGAGTTCTTTCAGTCGGGCAGCATAGGACAGATTTTTGAGCCCCTTTATCCTTTTGGTGAGGAACTTTTGTGGTCTCTCCAGCTGCTGCAAGTGTCGGGTCAGATACATTCCGAATGGGGCATTGTACTCAATCATTGGTCTGATGAGTGATGAGTAAAGGGAGACCATGACCTCCCTTGATCTAGATGAGAATCCCTTCATGATAAGGTGGGCAATGTAGAAGGTCTTCCTAACTACTTTAGCTACATGGGTGTCGAATGACAGACTACAATCAACCTGGGTCCCCAAGTCCCTGATAACTTCTTCTGTGCTCAGTGGATTGCCACCTATTTGGTAGCTAGGGGTAACCTTGTTTTTCCCGAAGGGTATGACTATGCATTTTTGGCATTTAACTTTAGGCCATGGCTCTGGCACCAGTTATCCGCTTTTGTGAGACCCTTCTGAAGGATATCTGTGTCAGATGTGTTTTCTACTATGGCTCCCAGTTTGCAGTCATCTGCAAACTTTGTCAGCCATAACCCTCCTGTGTTTGCTTGTACTTCGAAAAGTAGATGCCAAACAAGAGTGGGCCCAGGACTGAGCCCTGTGGGACCCCACTTGTGACAGGCTTTGAGTCTGACATGGCGCCAGCAACTCTGACCCTGTGGGTTCTGTCACTCAGCCAGTTTGCAACCCATCTTGTGATGTATGGGTTAACATTTAAGCTGCTGAGTTTTTCAATGATACCCGAGTGAGGTATTGTATCAAGGCCTTCGCCAGATCCAGGTAGGCTGTATGGACTGCCTTTCCCTCATCAATGGCTTTGGTGACTGTTTCAAAAGTCAACCAAGTTTAAAAGGCATGATCTGCCTTTGACAAAGCCAAACTGGGTTGGATCCAAGGTCTGCAAATTCCCTATGTCTTTATTTATGAGGTCCATTATGATCCTCTCCATGGCTTTGCAGATAAGGCTTGTCAAGCTAATAGGCCGGTAATTTCCAGGGTCGGTGGAAGCACCGCCTTTGTGAAGTGGGACCACAGTTGCAGTGCGCCACTCCCTGGGTACATATCCAGAGGTAAGACTTTGATTAAATAGCTGTCCTAGTTGTGGGTTTAATTCCTCATTGAGTTCATGGAGCACACAGCCGGGGACACCGTCGGGTCCCATGGATGCTGTGTTTTTTGCTTTGGAGAGAGCAGTTTTAACTTGGGCGTTGGAAATGTTTGGGGCGCTGCAATCGTTTGGTATAGATATCTCTCCTTTTGGGGGGAGGGGGGGGAGAAGTTTGCACTGAACCTGTCAGCCAGTATGTTGGCAATGTCTGTAGGATCAGTAATCTTCACATCATTTTGACTAGTTCTGAGCATATCTGGGAGTTTCCTCCCAGGTTTCTAACATAGCTAAAGAATGCCTTATGATTGTCTTTTGAGTCTTTAGCTATTTTTCTCTCAAAATTTGCTTTGGATGATTTTATGAGAGCTCTTAGTTTTTTACTTATAGTGATCAAGGGTGTCTTACCTTTTAAGGATTTTGCTCTATCTTGTAGTAGCTTTCTCCTTTTGTTGTAGAGTTTGTTTATGGCTGGGGTCCACCAGAGTGGACGCTTGCCTTTGGTATAGAGAGTCTTTGTTTTGCTTGGGATTGCCTTATCCATGCAGTCCTGCAGGTGCTGGTAGAAGGCATTTGTGAGTGATTCAGCGGCTTGAGTACTGTTTTCCATGGCTCGGGGCCTTAAAGGAGACCACACTAGTCTTTAGAAGTGTGAAGTCGGCTTTCGAGAAGTTTTTACTGTGGTCTTTTTATTTCAGGTGGCGTGGGATGAGGACCTCCAGCGAGATTAGTTTGTGATCTGATCTCACCAGTGAGGGGTATACTTCCGGTGTTGAACATTGTGCTCCCATGTTCGTGATGATGAGATCAAGTATGTTATCTCCTCTTGTGGGGATGGTGACTAGTTGTTCCATGGCATTTGAGTTTATGAATTCCAGGAACTTTTGGGCTAGGGTGTTTGGGCTTGAGTAGTGTTCCCAGTCTATATTAGGGTAATTGAAGTCACCTAGTATGATGGTGTTTGGTGATACATTTATCCCCTCTAGTGTTTTCAGGAAGGCCATGTGAGGTTCCTGAGTTTGTGAGGGTGGCCTGTAACATGCTACAATTTGCAGAGCAGTCTTGCCTATGGTTAATTGCACCTGGATGGTCTCCGATGCATCGTGCGTTGCCACCAGTCTTGAGGTGTGGGTGTCCTTGATGAATATGGATACCCCCCTCCTTTCTTGGTATTGTCCGGATTTTGGGGCCGGAACGCATGATATGAGGTAAAACCTGATAGTGCTGGGGTGCTCTCAGGAGCCCTGAACCGGGTCTCTGTCACAGCACAGACATCGATGTTCTCCATATCGAGAAGGGCCTCGAGTGCGTGCATTTTGAGATTTAGACTTCTGGCATTGAGCAGCATTACCCTTAGTTTTTTTCCTTTTTTGTGTTCTAGGGTGGTAGGTTTAGAATTTGAGCCTTGCCTAAAAAAGGCACTATGGGGGTAATAGTGAGAAGTGATACATAATTGGAGAAGTGATACTAAAGAAAAAATAAAGGCCTTATTTATGTTGCTTAGCAATTATGTAATTGCTGGTTTATAGTTTTACAGTTTAGACAGCTCTTTTACAGATGTCAAAATGTAGCAGTTGAACCTTTCAGTTTCCCAAAAGCACAACTGATCTGTTAGGGAGTTTCACGGTACTATGATTTTATGCTCAACTCCTGAGAGACTTGCTTGGCTACAAACATCTGCATTACAAGCTGAAGCTAAGTGAAACTTGCAGTAGTGAATTTTAATCTTCTGTTAAGTACAAACTTGCAGTTTTAAAAGTACTTGCGGTTTTAAAAGTACTGTATTTTCATTTTTTTCTGTTTCCTAACTGTGTGTTTCTGAACAGTGTGCTGTGTGTCTCTCTGCAGTTATTTTGCTATAAGAGCGAGTGGTATTATGACTTCTTTATCTGATATTTAATAGCCTGGAGGAATTCCTCTGTACTTTAAGTGCTAGCCACAAAGTTTGAGAAATCATTTTATGCTCAATTCCTGAGAGACTTGCTTGGCCACAAATATCTGCATTACAAGCTGAAGCTAAGTGAAACTTGCAGTAGTGAATTTTAGTCTTCTGTTAAGTACAAACTTGCAGTTTTAAAAGTACTGTATTTTCATTTTTTCTGTTTCCTAATTGTTTGTTTCTGAACAGTGTGCTGTCTCTCTGCAGTTAGTTTCCCACCCTCTCTCCCTTCCTGTTCCTGTGTTGGTATTAGTGTTGGTGGCTCTGGAATTTTCCAGCCCCTCCTGTAAGTCTGTATTAGAGCACTCCTCCTGGGTCCATCTCATTTGCTCACTTAACCAAGTCCAGTTAGATCATATTCTGAGTCTAGTGTTCACTCTACTTAAAACAGAGAGAAGATTTGAGAAGGCCAGCCCACTTAGATTCTTCCTTCCTCTCTTCTTGCACTTAAAAAATGTTTGCACTTTATTCATTTGCTTTTACTGTATTTGTGTTTCCTCCTACTTTATTTTGCTTTTCTTAAAAGTACTCAATTTTATTTATTCTGCTGCATTTATTACTGCTTGGTCATAGCATGATTAAATTGTAACTGTTATTCTAAGTATTTTGGTTTAAGCACTTGGGTTTCATACAGGTTGTTTTACATTAAGAAGGTTTGTGGTCTGCACTGTTGTGGCAGGACAGGTAGCTTACATCCTTTCCTTCTAAGATGGGAATTGCTGATTGAAGGCCCAGTGTCTGCTATTCTAAAAGTGTATTAGTTCTGGCTTAAGCACTTGGTCTTCAGGCAAGTTATTCTACATTAAGAAGGTTTGTGGTCTGCACTCTTGTGGGAGGAGAGGCTGGATTCTGCCCTTCTGAGCTGGGAATTTCTGGTCACAGGCTTATTGTGACTGCTTAATTGAATTGTTTCTTTCTGAAATTGGTGCACCTTGTCGCTGTAGCATAGACCAGATTCAGGCCTGCTGAATCTAGCTTTGTTTGTATAACTTGAGCACTGATCCAGGCCATCTTTTTGGAGAAGGTTCTCTTGCAACCTAGTAAGCAGGGGTGTGCAGTTAGAACTTGTCTGAATGAAGACTGCTGGAACAGGGCTCAGTTTTGTGCTTTTTTCTGGTTAATTGGGTAACTTGTTTAAGTCAGTTTGTTTGTTTTCTATTGTTTCATATGTATATATATATATATATATATATATATATATATATATATATATACATATTGCATTTTATTCATCTGCTTTTACTGTATTTGTGTTTCTTCATACTTTATTACTGGGGGCATTGATTACAACTCTGATCTGTCATATATAACAATAAGTATCCTTTTCTGTGCTTTTAAACTGTTTTTTTGAGTGTATCTGCTTTATTTTCTGAAAAAAAAAAAACAAACAAAAAAATATATATATACTTGCTTCCTGCCTTTCTAAGCTAGTATAGTCCAGTTTTCAGGTTAGTGCTGAATTCAGGGCTGTGCTACAAATCTCTGTGTTTGCCCATACCTTACTTGGATAGAAGGAAGTTTCTCTGTTCACCTGTGAGAGAGGGGAGCTTTGAGCAGCCTATCTGTCCCTGGAAGAGTGGTTTCAGCCCAGAAATTAGTAGTTTATTTGCCATTTTGGGCTAATTTCTATCTCTTTCATTTCCCTGCTATAAATACCGTATTTGCCCAGTTTTGCGCGCCAGGCAGTGCCGGTTTGCTAGGGTAAAACTATTCCCGGCTCCACAAAGACTCCTCTTCAATTTTTCCCTTAGAACTAGACAAACTTTCAACTTAAGCACTCAAGTCATTCATTTCTCAGCCCGGCACTTGCTCAAAACTTATAGCAAGCACTTATAAACCCTAGCACTAGACCCTCCTGTACTGTACAGAAGGACAAGGCTCTCTATTCGACCATACCAGCCATCCAGTAAAACAGTTCACTGTACCTATCCAGGCATGTCCAAAGGGCAGTTTCAGCTGTACTCTCCAGTCCAACTGGTGAATCTGGACATTTTGAGGAAATGTTACAACTGACTCATGTACACAGACAACCCCCTCCTCCTACCACCAAACACTAATACATGCGAGAGATGCAGTTATACAGCCAAACTAGAGGCTAAGTTCTCTCAACCCAAGACTGGATCAGACAGTCAAGAGGAGAAGGGAAATACTTGCATCACACCACCAGTCTTACACAGACCCATTAAATCAGCACTGTCAAAAAACACACATAAATACATGAAAACATACTCAGAGGCTCTAAATAAAAATCTACAAAACCAAGAGAGACCTCCAAAGCAAACATCCAAGCAACCTCCACCCCCCCCAACACAAACCATGAAACACATACTTCACAAAACCAGTGTGCCATGCAATCATAGCCCTTAAGGCAAAATAACATACCTAACATACTAGTAATAGGTGACTCTATAGTCCGGTACACTGACGTCCCACTCACTAGGCTGAATAAGGAAAAGGTTACTGTTAGCTGCCTGTCAGGTGCCAGGATCCGCCACATAACTCAAGTACTCAGGTCACTCCAGAACAAGTACAAATATGACTCTGTTATTGTCCATGTTGGTGTGAATGACCTGAGCTGTACCTCCCTCGACTACATGAAAAGAGACATGGAAAAGCTCTCTGATCACGTAGCCCAGGCCAGTATGACCCTCATCCTGAGTAGCATCCTGCCCTCACCAAGAATGATACTACCGTATAAAGAAAACATTCTCGATTTCAACAATTGGCTAAGTTTCTGGTGTTATTCAAAGGGGGATCCAGTGTCTGTCCACCTGGGATGACATGCTCGACAAGCCACACTGCTTTGCTAGAGATGTCTTGCACCTGTCACGCTTAGGCTTTCAAATACTGGCCAAGGCTCTTGCCACCCCCATAGTGCCTTTTTTAGGCAAGGCTCAAAAGACAAACCCACTGCCGTAAATAGCCAAGTAACAAAAAACTGAGGGTAATGCTACTCAATGCCAGAAGTCTAAACCTCAAAATGCATGCACTCGAGGCACTCCTCAGTTTGGAGAAAATCGATATATGTGCAGTAACAGAAACCTAGTTCAAGGCTCCAGAGAGCACCCCAGCACTACCAGGCTACAACTCATACCATACATTTCGGCCACAGAACCCAAACCAAAATACAAAAAGCGGGGGGCATATCCATATTCATCAAGGAAACCCACACCTCCAGGTTAGTGGCACAGCACAATGCTTCAGAGATCATCCACGTGCAACTAACAATGGGCAAAACTGCAGTTCAAATTGTAGCTTGCTACAGATCACCCACCATGTCCCAGGACCCCCATTCTGCATTTCTGGAAACACTGGGAAACATAAAGGTCCTACCAAACACCCTAATATTGGGTGATTTCAATTAACCAAACATTAACTGGGAGAACTACTCAAGTACTAACTCCCTTGCCCAACTTTTCCTAGAATTTATAAAGTCAAACACCCTGGTTCAACTGGTCAACACTCCCACCAGAGGTGACAACATACTGGACCTGGTCATCACCAACATGGGCGACCGGTGTTCTGCACCAGAAGTCAACCCATCGCTGGTTAGATCTGACCATAAACAAATCACTTTGGATATCCATATTCCACCCCCACCCCCGGATAAGAAAACCACCGTGAAAAACTTTTCAAAAGCAAACTTCACGTTACTTAAGACCGAGGCGGAAAGTTTCAAAGCCCCCATTCTGAAGGATAACACTGTCCAAGCTGCAAAATCCTTTACTAATGCATTCTATGGGCAGCTACAAGATTGCATGAATCGTGCCATCTCAAGCAAAACCAAGACTCACGCCTCCAAGAAAAGGAAACCAGTCTGGTGGACTCCTGCCATAAACAAGCTATACAATAGAAGGAGGAAACTAGTACAGAAAAGAGTAAAATCTCAAGAAGAGAAGACATCCCTGATCAGTATCAGCAAGAAACTACGATCCCTCATAAAATCATCCAAGGCGAGCGTTGAAAAAAAAATTGCCAAGGACTCCAAAGATAACCACAAGGTATTCTTTAGCTATGTCAAGAATCTAAGTGGCAATGCTCAGATCTGCTCGGAGTTAGTACAGAATGGCACACAATACACTGAACCGACCGATATCACCAACATCCTGGCAGACAGGTTCAGCACAAACTTTACCCCCTCTCACCCCCAAAAGGGTCCATAACGATACCAGAAGAATGTAGAGTCTCTGAAATCACAGACACTCAGGTTAAAATAGCCCTCTCCAAAGCCAAAAACACAGGCTGCGTCCTACATGATCTCAAAGATGAACTAACCCCTCACCTAAACACACTGTTCAAACTCAGCCTCTCCAGAGGCTACATACCCATAGAGTGGCTCACATCAACAGTTATTCCACTCCACAAAGGTGGAACCACAACAGACCCTGGGAACTATCACCCTATAAGCCTGACTAGCTTGGTCTGCAAGGCTATGGAGCGCATCATCATGGAACTCATTAACAGAGACATTGGGAACCTCCAAACACTGGACCCTAACAAGTTTAGCTTTGTTAAGGGCAGATCATGCCTCTTAAACCTGGTGGACTTCTTTGAGACAGTTACGAAGGCTATAGATGAGGGAAAGGTGGTACACACAGCCTACCTAGATCTCGCTAAGGCCTTCAACACCATTTACCATTCCCCATTCTGGTATTATAGACAAGCTCACCAGCCTGAACATAAACCCCTACATCGCAAGATGGGTTGCCAACTGGCTCACTGACAGAATCCACATGGTGAGAGTTGCGGGAGCTAGGTCCGACTCTAAACTGGTTACAAGTGGTGTTCCCCAGGGCTCAGTCCTAGGACCCCTCTTGTTTGGCTATACTTCTCAGAGGTACAGGCAAGCACAGGAGGAATATGGCTGACCAAGTTCACAGACGACTGCAAACTAGGGGCTATAATTGACTCTCCAGCTGACACAGACATCCTCCAAAAGGGTCTCACTGAGACGGATACCTGGTGTCAAAATCATGGCCTCAAGCTAAATGCCAAAAAGTGCATAGTCATCCCCTTTGGAAAAAACAAAGTACCCACAAACTTCCACATAGGTGGTAGTCCCCAAAATCTGGAAGATGTAATAAGGGATCTGGGGACCCAAGAAGATAGTAATCTCAGCTTTGATAATCACATTGCCAAAGTGGTTAGAAAATCCTTCTACGTGGCCCACCTAATCACAAAAGGGTTTGCATCCAGATCAAAAGAGGTCATTGTGCCGCTCTACTCCTCACTCATCAGACCCATCATAGAGTACAACGTCCCATTTGGGATGTACCTTACAAGACACCTGCAACAGCTGGAAAGACCACAGAAGTACCTCACCAAGAGGATCACTGGCCTCAAACAGATGCCCTATGCAGCTCGACTGAAGAAACTCCAGTTGTACTCGGTTGCATACCGCCTAATCAGAGGTGATCTCTGCCTGACATACAAGACCATGTCCAGCCCAGAATTGATAGACATGCTCCACCTAAAGAAAACCTTATCCCCACGAGCCACACGCTCTAGGGATCTAAACCTCACCACAACAATAAATAGGATATGCTGGAGGGATAGATTCCTGTCCCAGAGACTTCCCATGCTTTGGAACAAGATCCCAATCTACATTAGGCAGAGCTCCTCGCTAACACTCTTCAAAAGAAACCTTGAAGAGTGGATAGGAAACAGAAAGTTTACCTCAGGGATCACATCAGTGACTCTGCTGGACAGAGGCACAGGGAACTAATCTAAGGGGGCGGTGAAAGCCAACACATTCTAGCTAGGCTTATAAATACCTTCAGGCAGATAGCCTAGTACCAACCTATGAACCTATGAACCTATTTCACTCTGCAAATAGTCTTTGCCATCCATTCTTCTCTATTTCTTTTTTAACAGACTTTATGCAGGTATATTCGCCAAATGTTTTGAAGGGTTGACGAGTCATATTATGGCATGCTAGATGGCTATTTTCTAAATATATAAGTGCATTTGCATGTGCGTGTGTGTCTATATGTATATATGTATGTGCGGGTCTACTTCTAAATTTTGAATTTTCAAAATGTCAAACTTTCTTATGATCAAGACCATAAGATCAAGGTTCTGAAACTTCAAAATTTAAATAAAATAAAAACAAAAAAAAACTTTTTTTTTTCACATTTTCTGCACGGCGGCAAGTCCCCTGCACCTCCCACACCCCCTGCTAATTAAATATACCAACTCCAAGATCACTCTAGAGGGAGGAAAACAGTACATATACCATTCTACACTGTACAGTGACCTCCATTTAAACAGCTCAAAGTTTCAAAACTTCGATCTTATGGTCTTTATCATAAGAAGGCTGTGGAGAGCACCACAGCCATATTGGGCTATACCTCCTTCCACACATTCAGACCACAAACTAATGGCATGAAAACTAAAGGAGTCAGTCTGTCAATAGGTTTACCTTTATAATGTCGACTGATCAATCATGAACAGCCATATTACCAAACCGTTTCCGCAAAACCGGAACCACAAAAATTTCAAAACAGCAAAAAAACCCTCAAATTTCAATGTTTCTGATCACGCCACACCTACAAATCAGTGCTACCATGGGTCAAAAAGGGGACGAGATTTTGCGGTTTAGAACTTCGGAATTGAGAAGGCGCACTTCGGAGTTCGCGGAAGCAGGTTCAACATTCCGGCCGTCAACATTTTAAAGGTAAACCGTGTCAATATTCATTAAAGATAAATACTCTTATGATCAAGACCATAAGATCAAAGTTTTGAAACTCTGAAATTTTAATAAAATAAAAACAAAAAAAAATCTTTTTTTTTTTTTTGACATTGCACCCCCCACACCCCCTTCTAATTAAATATGCCAACTCTGAGATCACACTACAGCGAGGAAAATGGTAAATATACATTCCATTCTGTACAGTGAGCTCCATTTAAACAGTTCAAAGTTTCAAAACTTTGATCTTATGGTCTTGACCATAAGAAGGTTGTGAGAGTACCTCAGCCATATTGGGCTACACCTCCTTCCATACGTTCAGATGGCAAACTGTTGGTGTGAAAACTAAAGGAAGCGATGTAGCAATATTCATTAATGATAAATACAGCTCCAGATTGGAAAGACAGCATGATTCCCTGAAGATACTTCAGGTGCAATTAACTGTTGGTAAGACACCTATTCAAGTCATTGCCAGCTACAGGACCCCCTCCGTGAATCAGGAAACCCTCTCTGCCTATTTGGATCTACTTGAGTCTATCAAGATACATCCAAACACCATGGTTTTGGGAGACATTAACTACCTATCCATTGACTGGGGAAATTACTCATACACAAACTCACTTGCTCAAAGGTTCCTCGACTTTGTTAACTTCAATGCCCTGGACCAGCTAGTTGACACCCCCACAAAGGGTACCAACATTCTGGATCTAGTGCTTACCAATATAGGGGACCACTGTAACACCCTCATTGTTAGCTCTTCTCTGGTGAGATCTAACCATAAATCAATCTCATTCGATGTTACTATCACACCTGACCCTCCTAGCACTAACTAAACTAAAGCTCTTCTCCAAAGCAGATTATAACCTCTTATGAGATGGTATAAATAGCTTCACTGCACCTCCCCCCCTCAGATGGATCTGGAAACTATGCTGAGTTCTACACAAATGCTTTATACAAACACCTGAACAACTGCACTGACTCGGCTATACCTGATAGGACCAAAACAAGTTCCTCAAGGAAGAGCAAACCTGTCTGGTGGACACTGTCATCAACAGGCTTTATAATAAGAGGAAGAAATTGCTGTCTAAGCGTATGAGGGAGCGACCCTAAACTGGAAACACTCCCTCTTCAGCTTAAACAAGCAAATAAGACTTCTTTTGAAGTCCTCCAAAGCTAATTACAAATCCAAAGCTTCCTCAACTAACCATAAGGCATTCATTAGTTATATCCATAACCTAAAAGGAAAGGCCCAGATTTGTGCTGAACTGGTAGTTAATGATACCACATATATCGAGCCTGTAGACATTACTAACCTGTTAGCTGACAGGTTCTGTGAAAATTTCACTCCCCTGTCCCTGACACACTTACCCCAAGACATCCCTATCACCTGTCTTCTACCTTGTATCTCTAAAGAGCAGGTTATGAACGCCCTCTCTAAGGTCAAAACACAGCATCCACGGGACCTGATGACATCCCAGGCTGCGTCCTATATGGGCTCAAACAGGAATTAACAATGCCATTGGGTACTCTGTTCAATCATAGTCTAAGCACTGGCTTCGTCCCAGCTGGATGGAAAAAGGGCATCATTATCCCCTTGCACAAAGGTGGCGCTTGCACTGACCCTGGGAACTATAGACCTATTAGCCTGATTAGCCTTATCTGCAAGGTCATGGAGAGAATCATCATGGACCTTATCATCAACAAAGATATTGGTAACCTCCAAACACTTGACCCTATTCAATTTGGATTTGTCAAAGGGAAATCATGCCTGGTAAACCTGATGAACTTCTTCGAGACAGTCAACAACGGCCTTGATGAGAGGAAAACTGTGCATAGAACCTACCTAGACTTAGCCAGGGCTTTTGCCACTATCCCTCACTCAAGCATAATTGACAAACTCACCCAGCTAGGTATCAACCTGTATATCATTAGATGGGTCTCTAACTGGTTCACTGATAGAACCCATATAGTCAAAATAGGGGAATCCACCTCCAAAAGCAGACCTGTAACCAGTGGTGTTCCACAGGGATCAGTCCTAGGACCGCTACTGTTTGGAATCTATTTTTCAGAAAAGCAAGCTAAAACTGTCACTGACAAAGTTTGCTGATGACTGCAAACTGGGAGTAGTCATAGAATCTCCAAATGATGTCAACATCCAACAAGAGGGTCTTACACAAACAAATGACTGGTGTCACAGTCATGACCTTAAACTCAATGCAAAAATGTATTATCATCCTTTTCAGTAAGAGTGATGTTCCTGCTAATTGCCAAATCACTAACAACACCCTAAGTATGCACTCAGTGTTGAGACACCTGGGCACACAGGTTGACAGGACGGCAACCTTACCTTTGATCACTATGTCTTCATAGTGGTAAGAAGGGCATTCTATATTGCTCATATCATACGTAAGGGCATTGCCTTCAGAAAAAAAAGAAGTTATATCTTCCCTGTACTCTTCCCTTATCAGGCCAATAATTGGGTACAATGCCCATTTTGGTATGTACCTTTCCAAGCACTTGCAGCAATTGGAGAGACCACAAAGTTTCCTTACAAGGAAAATTCAAGGTCTTCAGCATCTGTTATATGTGGATTGTCTGAAATCACTGTCACTTTATTTTGTTTCATACAGACTACTCAGAGGTGATCTCTGCCTTGCATATAAGGCAATCTTTGGCCCTGCTTTATTGGAAATGCTGCATATCTGTAAGTCAAATGGTACATGGTTTACTCACTCTAATGGCCTTAATCTGGTACATGACATTGATAGAACCTGCTGGAGGGACAGATGTGTCTCCCAGAGGTTACCACACCTTTGGAACAGAGTCACGCTTCATGTCAAGCAGAGCACCTCATTAGCCCTCTTCAAATGCAATCTGGATGATTGCATGGATAACTGTAAATTCTCCCCAGGGGGTTCCACCTATGTTCCTCTTGGACAGGGGTGATAGGTGCTGATTGTAGGAATAAGGGTAAAATTGGCTAGGCTTGTAAGGGCCCTAGGATCATTAGTCTAGTAACCTCCTATGATAAGAAAGTTAATGTTAAGTTCGAAATTTAGAAGTAGAACCATATGTGCATATATATGTGTATATATATTTATATAAATATAGATATGTATATTTTCTATCTTGGGCCTTAAACTGTAGGAGACACTTCCAGCATCACTAAAATAATCTGGAGTCCTGCACAGATTTTTGTATTTCCTTCACAAAACATTTTCTTAAACAGGCACATTGTGACTTCTTCATTTCTAATTACATCACATGAAATACATATTCCTGTCAAGTGTACCTCATTATGAGGAACATTCCTCAAGTTGGATATTAAAAAGTATATATTTCTTTAAGTTCCAAATTGAAAAGGTCTGTCACATACTTGCTGTTTAACTGATATCCATGGTAGGTAGAACTGAATCATATTAATCCATCAAAATAACATTTCATATGTAAAAAAAACACATTCTAACCATCATGTGAGTTTCCTAGTTGAAGTTGTTAGTAAGCTGTTAGTAAGTAATCCACATTTTCCCCTTTGTTTTACATTAAGAGAGAGAGAGAGACTGTTCCTCATTTTGGAGATGGAAGGTTGAGAGCTATGGAAATGCAATATCCCATCTCGTAGCCTAACATTAAACATTATGAATTTACTTAACCTAATAAACAAAAATACATGTGATGCTTCTGTTAATCAATGATTCTCTGTTTACATTTTGTGTATTTGTTGATTACTTGTATATCTATGCTTACTATATTCTTTATGTAATGTTGGAATTTTTCTGGAGGTTTTCTTGCCAGGCCGTTGCCGAAAATGGGTAGCTTACTGTCCAGTCAGATTAAACAAATGCATTAAATACATATTTGAATGGAACACTTTATTAGTCAATGTATTAACTAATTTACAAATTATTTCATAAGAGGGTTGTGAATGCAACTAATTGTACTTAATTGTATTCTTTAAATGCCTACATTAAACTGTATTCCAAATGTGTTGAATCTCCTGCATTAAAGACTAGCTTGAATTTATATGTCTGTTTCTGACTTTATAATTCTAAATTCACTTCTCCAAGGTTATGCATGTCTTGGGTTGAGCCTGAAATTGATCCCATTGGATCAGTGATCTTCCCTAATATATTTTAAATAAAGTCTGACATCATATAGTCATGAACTGACTGAGAAAAGAAAGCTGCATGTGGTAAGCTAATAACGTGAGAAAAGAAAGTTGCATGTGGCAAGCTAATTACGTGAGAAAAGAAAGCTGCATGTGGCAAGATAATAACGTATGTAATATATAATGCAAATATCTCCTTGTTTTTCTTTTTAATCCAATTCAAGTATTTCATATAAAACTGGATTGCCCCAAGTGGGACTGTTATATAATTTGCAAATCAATGTGCTCTTCTGTGGAACTTTTCTCCCAGAGTCCCTTCTGGAAATAGGATCTTGCTAAGTAGAAACTAATCCTCTCAATAAAGTGCAGTCTATCAATTCAGTAATCAGTAATTAAATTTTATTTCAAACAAAATTTGTTTACTTGCCTATACAAATTTATCATCTCTTAAAATTTAGTTTGCCTTATGCAGAATCAAAGGCTTTAACAAAAAAATATTATGTTAGCATTATTTTAAACTTCTCTACGTTCTAACCGTCCTTGTCCTGGCTGAGGCTAAGTTAATAAGAGAGCAGTATATGACTTCCATCAGGATGTCTGTGGGCATAGCAGGAAGAACTGTCAGTTCAAGAGAAATTCAGTAAACTCTCCTTTAACGAGAGGATATGAATCTAACATTCTTTCAAAACTCAGGTTCAGTACCTTACAAACTGTAAGTAGTGGCTCATGGAACTATGTTTTCCATCAATAAACAAAATAATTATGAAGGAAAGCTTATCTACATTGTTGAGACTTACTACTTTTCTTTTGATGGCAGAACACAGTTTGGAGTTGCAGTTCTGTCTGGAAATGTTCTTTCCAGGAACAGCCAATCTGTACTACGATGCCACAACGGCAGAGAAACTGGTAAAGAATTAGCTAATATACACACTAGTTATACGAAGTCAGGTAACACATTGCATGTCTTTTAATTTTCTCTGAAATTCAGACAATTTATGTTAGCAGAAAATATACTAAGTTACCATTTTTAGGACAGCACTTCTGTTGGGAATTATGGGTAAAAAGTGATCCACACAAACAACTAGTCTCAAGATAGCAATTGGCTTTTATTTTGCATGGTAAAATGTTAGCAGAGATGGATTTTTTCTAATTTTGTTTGAGCAGTTCTAGCTCTTCTATAGGCAGGGAGGCTCAGGGTGTAAATCCCTCTAGCACACCAGTATATCTATATTCTGCAATTAGACTGGTAGAATATGTGCAGGTTGTCAAGAACTTGTACAGATGAGAAGCAAACTAATTCAGCTATCCAGTAATAAGGCTGTTGTGCTGACATCTTAAATGCATATTCTTATTTATGCAAGCTATTTCTACAATGGCCAGTTCTCCTTGGTGGAATATAAATTATTTCAGAGGCTACTAATGAATAAATACACATGCTTAATTGGTAGTGTATAGGCTACCACATAAAAACTGTAGAAAGTCTAAGTGGAATCAACCAGTTGCTATACATGCGCACTATGTGTTTCTCCTTTAGGGCTTATACATAACCTATTCATTTTCCACATACCTTTCTGACACAGTATGGTACCCCCTAACAGATTCAGCTAATGCTGAGGAGACATACAATTTTACAGTCATGAAAGTAATGGTGAGTCATGGCACATTCTGGCTTAAAAGTAAGCTAAAAAGGCCCAAAGCATACTAAAGTACAACACCTGCATACATATATGCATACATGCATACATACATACTACTGAACAAAATCTGCAAGATACATCATGTGAATCTCTATGAATTGTTAGGTTTTAAGATGCCCATATGTCTGTCTAATTTCCTTATAAGTGTTGCTGAGATATTATTTTCTTTAATATTGTCTGACAGTATACCATATAGAAACATTTTTTTCACTTTACTAGATTGTTTGCTGATTTATTCTTACCCATTTTAAAGTGTCACTTCATTTCTCACATTACACTGGGCTCTACAAAGTCATAAAAGACTGTGTAGGATTCAACCTGTATTCACAGATCTGGACATCATTCCCAGGTCCTCCTTGAACTCTGTTACATAAACTGTATTATTCAACCTCTTAAGCTCCCTTTGTAAAGTAGCATTATTTGCCTATATTTTATTAATTTTCTCAGTTTCACCCCAGTGTCTGCCTAGAAATACTTGCATATTGGTACTTCAGTTTGGATTATATCAAGCTCTTAGCAACAGGTGTAAGAATGTTCTGCCTTCTTGACTTAATGTGCTTTAACATCTCTTCCAGTATTCTGTTTGCATTAGAGTTCACACCATCAGCATGTAAACAAAACTCAGGTTTTCTGTCAAGCATCCTTAAATATTGCTGTGCTTCTGTATTTATTAAAAAATTAATTTACTGGATAATAAGTGGGTTTATGTTTTTTCTAGCACCAAAAGTCATTTGCCTGTCTTCATCTATACTCACTGTTAAATTTTCTAACAGGTTATCCGCAGATGTTGCTGCTTGCAGTAGTCTGTCATTTCTGAAATAAGGGTTTTTTACCCACTATTTTAGTGCCACCGGCATATGTAATGTGGAATATTTGACCCTCGTACATCATCCTCATCATATATAATTCTTAAATAAACATAACCCAGCACTAACTATTGTGGAACTTATTTCATTCTTTCTTCTGGCTCTTCTTTGATTTGTTAGTTGAAGCATCCATATGATCATGCTCAACTATTCTTTTGTCTATCTTAATGTATTGATAGATAGCCACAAACTTTTTATGTAGTGCATTAGCATAAATGATTCTGTCAAAAATGCTACAGATATCTATAAATATTACATTAACAGTTGATTATCTGCTGTCCTCAGGATGCTTTCTGAAACTGGTATTTACAGTTCTCCCTAGATGTCATCTTATATAACCATCATACCTCTCAACTGTCCCAATTTTTGCAGAATGTCCATATTTTTGCAGTATGTTCTTGGTCTGTTCCTCATCAAATTTGTTGCTTTCAGGCAAATCACTGAGGACTGAATTTACTAAATAATTACATACATTTGGTTTTAAAGTTTATATACTTTAGAAAATGTATGTTAATACAAAACCACATTTAAAATGTGTGCCTGATACGTTCTCTTGTACTTTGAACGTGAGAGGTATGATAATCATGCTATTATAACTCTAACTGCTCCTGACTTACAGTGGCACTCCGTAGCCTTCAGAGATTCTACATGACACTCTGCAGCCTTATTTGTATTCAGCATTCTATGATTTTTCCAACACTTTGTTAAGAAACTGTTCTCTGGTGTTAAAGAATCTATGATAACAACAACAACAAAAAAAAAAGCTATTAAGCATGTCTAAAATGCGAGTACACCAACACTGATCTTAATTATTTCAAATCCCTTTTTGTGATATCAAGATATGATGCACACCTGCGTGGTAACAACAGATTTAATGTAACTCATACAGCCTAAGTATTCTGAATGCAGACAACCTTCCAACCCAGATTTTACACCTAATGCACTTATATTCCAGTTGCATATTATTATGAAAGATCCTGCCTTATAAAATGTAGGAACAGAATGTGTATTGTACCCAAGCTTTAATCACATTTCATCCCACATCCCACATTTGGGGCAAATTACCAAAAGTAGTTATGACACAGTGAATATATACATATAGAAGCAAGTACTCTTTCAATAGTATATAATTACTGTGCTGTCTAGTTCGTCAAAGGCACTGCTCCAATAAGGTACAACTCGTCCTCTGTTTTATTAAAGAACAAGATAAAAATAAAACTGTCATAATGAAAACAGTCAAAGAGGAAAAGTAGTCACATCTGATTCCAATTTTTAATTGACTTTGGAATTGATAATAATCGAGTTTAACACTTAAGCACAAGAATGATAGATGACTAACATGACTATGAAAACATCTTTTAATTCTGTCAGACTAAAATTGGAAGGTTTTCTTAATGACTGTTGCAGAAATCTAGTTCAATCAGTTAAGGCAAAAGAAAAATCTGCAGAGAAATCTATTTAAGACACACAAGTCACTTGTAACACATTCACCATTAATTACCTTTAAATGATTATATAAACTGGAATAGGCCCAGCCCATTAAATGCATAAAATGTCATACAGCTGTGTGACATGAATAGGGCCTCTTTAGGTGATAAAAAACATATTTTAAGTACATCCCTCAAGATACATAACTTCTAAAATTCTAAAAGGATAATTACTTTAGCTCATAGTGTGCAAATCAATACATTTTTAATAGTACACTATATAAATTAAATTTATCACTGCTGTTTCTCTGAAATCTTACATAATTAAAATTCAGGAAATGGAAAGTGTATTAAGTACTGATGCAGTAGTCTTTGTTTAAATGCATCTTCAGACAAAAGTGTCATTTATGGAAAACAAATCTAAATAACTTATTAGCATAATGATAGTTTCCCCAAATAAAGATAGCCACTTATAAATTAGATGGAATATTACTAACCATTGCTATATATCATGAAAAGTGATTAGCAAAATCTATTAAGATGTTTGTGTCTATGGCTCAGAAGGATGCAAATTTACTTGCTGGCAAAAGATCAAATGACCTTACAGTCTTTTCCCACATTAGGACTGCATGATGTCCAGCTATGTTCCAGTAATGGTACTATAGTCAGTCATGAGGTAGTGCTGCCCCTCCCTCTTGAATTGTCAAATTTCAAACAAGTCTTCAAATGCATATATTAAATGCAGATGAGCATGTTTAGAAAAAGTGAGAGAGAGAGCGAAAAAGGTTGGTGTATTTAAAATGTGGAAAACGTCACATATTGCTTCTCTGTTAAATAGAAATTAACAATAAAGATCATTTTATATGAGAAAACATCCTCTATAATTATTTGCTTTTGATACATTGCTTCTTTGTTCTTTTGTTAACCTTATTTCTCTAAGTATGTACATGTGGGTTTGTTGTCTTGAGGACTATTTTATTCATTCAAAATTAGAAAAAAGAACATGAAAGCAAATAAAGGGTCAAACAAGTCTGCTCAGTTACTGCAAGTAACCCAAAGCTACTTCTTCCATTTCATTCTTCTCTCTCTACTTTTTCATTGCAAATATCCTCTTGAAAAGCCCCTCCCTTAAATATACTTGTTGATTTACATACCAGTTCCTTAACAGTCCCACAACAATCTAAAACATTTACACTGTTAAATTATCTTGGATATTTCACATTCCAGCTCTTATCTATGCTTCTGCCTTCTCCTACTCCTCCAATCTATTCAGCTAATTCAACCTACAAAAGTTACCTCATGATATATGATATGTCCCATCAGGCATCACTTCTCCCATTTCCCAAGATGTCAGTCTTTATTGTTTTCAGCCTTTCTTTGCATTCCACCACCAACTTCTGAGTATTTCAGTAGCAAGCTTTTTTTTATAAAGGAGTACAGAAATGTATTTTCCACAGTTGAAAAAAAATACAGTTTCTAGCATATTTTATTTATTTATTTGTTTGTTTATATATGTTCACCAGGGTAGTGTGTGCTGATCAATATTGACTAATTTCAGGCTCAGACTGGGAAAATACAAAACATTTCACAAATAAAAAATACAGAAATGTAAGCAATAACAATAGTTCAGACTAATTGCATAGAAAAAATGGTGTATATGCAATTAGGCAGAGTATAATGTACAATATCTAAATTAGTTTCTAAAGTAGGTCAATCTTCAGTGAATCTTGAGAGAGGAGAAAAAACTTGGAAAGGAGACAGGTTAGGCAAGATGTCCTGTGTGAAGCAGGAGCTTTTTTTGATTTCCATTCTGAATTTGGAATAAGTGTTAATAATTTAACATAGAGACTATAAGAAATTACTTTAAGTATCATGTAATGAAAAATAACAAATCACCATGATTAAACTGTTGGTGTTGTTCATTCGATCTCAATGTTTTAAATAGCCTATCTCAATTTTCAGCAAATCTCCTTCCATTCGAAATTTAAAACAATACAATTTAAAATTCATCGAAAGTATAATGCAGGTCATACTTGGAATAACTTCTTGGAAATTATAACTTAAAATTTAAGTGTTCAAAATTATGTTGAGTCAGAACTTCAATAAGTGATCATATTATGCTATTTTTATTGTTTTTCAGACTGCTACCTTCTGATTAGAGACGGAGGACTGACTCTCCTTATACAATTTTGCTATTGAGAGGAAATACACAACATGAATTTTAGTGCATGGCTGGTAAACACAAGAATCTTTTCATAAATAGAACCCTTTACTCCTTAGCCCTAAAACAGATTAATTGGCTTGAATTACCCAGCAACTCATTTACACCCAACTACTCCTAGTCCACAAATTAATATGTAAATCAGAACAAAGCAAATCCCTACTGGACCTACTACATATGTACACTCCTGCAGGGGCACTTCAATCTGAAAATGAAATGCTCACTACCTACAAACCACACTGGTCAGCAGGAAACTCTGTCCATTCCAGCTATGTAGCCCACTCCTGGAGTTCTATCCCCAATCCCTTAAACATACTACCAACCTTTCCAATTTCAAGACTGATTTAAACAATACCTATCTGACACCTGTACCTGTACCACCCTCAAAAGAGATACATGGCCACCAACTCACTAGAACTATGTCTTTCTCACTCTTAATTCCCTAACATCTCCTTATCTTATCAGGTAGCAATGGCCTAACATCAAAAGAAGCTCTCAATTTAATGATACCATACTACTAAAGTATGCTATTCTACCTCTTCAGCTGACACTTTCTCCTATTTATTTTCTTCTATAATGTCCATTCATAACATTCTCATCTATCTAATAATAAATGTCCTTAATTTTCCCTCCTGCTGATTACTCCTCTTCATCTCATTCTGTTACTCTGTCTATTTTGGCATCACAATAGTCTATTATTTTTCACCCCAATATATTATTAGAAATGTAATCAATATTTTGAAAGCTATGTATTTCTTTACTTGACATAGGCTATCCACTTCTGTAGTTCATACTGTATTCCTGATCATAGTTTATACTAGTAATATTCTGAAAATGCATCTCAGTCTGTTTGTGTTGTGTGACTTTTATCCTCCTGTATATAATTAGTCATAAACTACTGTTTAAATGTTTCAAAATCTATTGTGGAGCTTTCTCCCCTGCCCTCTAACATAAATGGGCCATTGGCTCAATCAGTCTTTCCAGGTTACCAAAGGACAAATAAAAATAATAAAATTAAATCTTATTGTCAGTGTTTCTCCTTAGAAAAGCTTTTTACAAAGCAGTTGATTGCTGTTTTAGAGGATTACCAGAGATAGACTGTGTTTGTGTGTGTGTGTGTGTGTGTGTGTGTGTGTGTGTGTGTGTGTGTGTGTGTGTGTGTGTGGTCTGTTTAGGAGTGAAACCCTGCTGTCTCAATAAGCAGACACATAATATCAAGAAGGGTGTTAATGGTAAATTGCCCAGTGAAGTAGAGACATTAATATGCTTCCACTCCTGATCTCCTATTCATGAATGCAAATTACCTTGAATATAAGAAGTTGAAAATAAAAAATAAAGAGAGAAAACCTGCATGCATGGATATATTTTAAGGGAGACAGAATTCAGTGTGACTGTACATAAAATATTTCAGCAGTGCTCCACACTCTTTCTTAAATATGGATGTTGTGATACTGAGTTATTTTTCATTTTATAAAGTGTACCGGATCGGTCGAGGCCCTGGTTAACAAAGACCGCCACCAGTACTGTTAGCCAACAGGGTGCTGGCGGAAATTGGGCTACTGTTGGCCGAAGGAGAAGAGGAGGGCGAAGGCATGCCCGAAGGCAGGAAGAGAGGAGGAAGGTTAGGAGTGTAGCAGTGAGGGTAGGAACTTTGAATGTTGGCAGTATGACTGGTATAGGAAGAGAGCTAGCTGATATGATGGAGAGAAGGAAGGTTGATATATTGTGCGTGCAAGAGATCAGATGGAAGGGAAGTAAGGCCAGGTGTTTAGGAAACGGGTTCAAATTGTTCTAACATGGTGTGGATGGCAGGAGAAATAGGGTAGGGGTTATACTAAAGGAACAATATGCCAAGAGTGTTTTAGACGTGAAGAGAGTGTCTGACAGAGTGATGTTTATGAAGCTCGAAATTGATGGTGTAATGATGAATGTTGTTAGTGCATATGTTCCACAAGTTGGGTGTGCGATGGATGAGAAAGAGAAATTTTGGAGTAAGTTGGTTGAAGTTGTGGTCAGTGTACCCAAGGGTGAAAGACTAGTGATTGGAGTGGACTTTAATGGGCATGTTGGTGAAGTGAACAGAGGGGATGAGGAAGTGATGGGTAGGTATGGTGTTAAGGAGAGGAATGTAGAAGGTCAGATGATTGTGGATTTTGCAAAAATGATGGACATGGCTGTGGTGAATACGTATTTTAAGAAGAGGGAGGAGCATAGGGTGACGTACAAGAGTGGAGGAAGATGCACACAGGTGGATTATATCCTATGTAGAAGGGCCAGTCTGAAGGAGATTGGAGACTGCAAAGTGGTGGCAGGGGAAAGTGTAGTTAAGCAGCATAGAATGGTGGTCTGTAGGATGACGTTGGTGATCAAGAAGAGGAGGAGTGTGAAAGCAGTGCCAAGGATTAAATGGTGGAAGTTAAAAAAGGGTGATTGTGAAGTGGAGTTTAGGGAAGAGTTAAGACAGGCACTGGGAGGCAGTGGAGGGTTACCGAATAGCTGGGTAACTACAGCAGAACTAGTAAGGGAGACTGCTAGAAAGGTGCTTGGTGTGACGTCTGGACTGAGGAAGGAGGACAAGGAGACCTGGTGGTGGAATGAGGAAGTACAGGAGAGTATACAGAGGAAGAGGCTGGCAAAGAAGAAGTGGGATTGTCAAAGAGATGAAGAAAGTAGACATGAGTATAAGGAGATGAGGCGCATGGCAAAGAGAGAGGTGGCAAAAGCTAAGGATAAGGCATATGGAGAGTTGTATGAGAGATTGGACACTAAAGAGGGAGAAAAGGACCTGTACCAATTGGCTAGACAGAGGGACAGAGTTGGGAAAGATGTGCAGCAAGTAAAGGTGATAAAGGATATTGAGGGAAAGGTACTCACAAGAGAGGAGAGTGTGTTGAGTAGATGGAAAGAGTATTTTGAGAGGCTGATGAATGAAGAGAATGAGAGAGAGAAGATTGGATGATGTGGGAATAGTGAATTAGGAAGTGAAACAGATTAGCAAGGAGGAAGTAAGGACAGCTATGAAGAGGATGAAGAATGGAAAGGCTGTTGGCCCAGATGACATTCCAATGGAAGCATGGAGGTGCTTAGGAGAAATGGCAGTGGAATTTTTAACTAGATTGTTTAATGAAATTTTGGAAAGTCAGAGGATGCCTGAGGAGTGGAGAAAAAGTGTTTTGGTACCTATCTTTAAGAATAAGGGTGATGTGCAGAGCTGCAGTAACTACAGAGGGATAAAATTGATCAGTCACAGCTTGAAGTTATGGGAAAGAGTAGTAGAAGCTAGGTTAAGAAGGGAGGTGATGATTAGTGATCAGTAGTATGGTTTCATGCCAGGAAAGAGCACTACAGATGCAGTGTTTGCTCTGAGAGTGTTATTGGAGAAATACATTGAAAGTCAGAAGGAGTTGCATTGTGTCTTTGTAGACTTGGAGAAAGCATATGACAGGGTGCCTAGAGAAGAGTTGTGGTATTGTATGAGGAAGTCGGGAGTGGCAGAGAAGTATGTAAGAGTGGTACAGGATATGTACGAGGGTAGTGTGACAGTGGTGAGGACTTCAGTGGGAATGACAGATCCATTTAAGGTGGAGGTGGGATTACATCAAGGATCAGCTCTGAGTCCTTTCTTATTTGCAGTGGTGATGGACAGGTTGACAGATGAGATCAGACAGGAGTTCCCATGGACTATGATGTTTGCAGATGACATTGTGATCTGTAGTGAGAGTAGGGACCAGGTTGAGGAGACCCTGGAAAGGTGGAGATATGCTCTAGAGAGAAGAGGAATGAAGGTCAGCAGGACTAAAACAGAATATATGTGTGTAAATGAGAGGGAGGATAGAAGAATGGTGAGGATGCAGGGAGTAGAGTTGGTAAAGGTGGATGAGTTTAAGTACTTGGGATCAAAAGTTCAGAGTAATGGTGAATGTGGAAGAGAGGTGAAGAAGAGAGTACAGGCAGGGTGGAATGGGTGGAGAAGGGTGTCAGGAGTGATTTGTGACAGACGGGTACCAGTAAGAGTGAAAGGGAAGGTCTACAAGAGGGTAGTGAGACCAGCTATGTTATATGGGTTGGAGACAGTGGCATTGACAAAAAGGCAGGAGTCAGAGCTGGATGTGGCAGAGTTAAAGATGTTAAGATTTGCACTCGGTGTGACTAGGATGGATAGGATTAGGAATCAGTATATTAGAGGGTCAGCTCATGTTGGACAGTTTGGAGACAAAGCAAGAGAGACGAGATTGCGTTGGTTTGGACATGTGCTGAGGAGGGATGATGGGTATATTGGGAAAAAGATGCTAAGGATGGAGCTGCCAGGTAAGAGGAAAAGAGGAAGGCCTAAGATAAGGTTTATTGACGTGGTGAGTGAGGACATGCAGGCGGTTGGTGTGACAGAGCAAGATGCAGAGGATAGGAAGAAATGGAAAGAGATGATCCGCTGTGGCAACCCCTAATGGGAAAAGCCGAAAGATGATGATGAGTGGTTATCCTATTAAGGAGAGAAAATTAAAACGTTTTGTGAGATACAGTATCACTATGGAGTTTGACTGTATCCCAAATGATTTAGGTTGAATTAGTGGCATAGGCCCTGGAGGTGCTCAAAAAAGGGGGAAGGTAGTAAGTGGTTTTTGCAGGTTTGGCTATTCCAGGTGAAGGTATGGCAACTTCGTTTACTGTGCTGCTGTTGCCAAATGGAAGCTTGGGGGAGCACAAAACAGCACAAGAACTAGGGTTGTGCTCAACTTTCAAGTAGGTCAGTGATGCACTCTGGGTATTACTGAGGCCATGTACACAACTATGCTAAATTCTGTGAGGCTTCCATTGAGGCAGAATAGAGACTGTGGATTATGGAACTAAACGAGAAAATGCCTTCCACTTTCTAGAAAATGAAAGCTAAGTCAGTGTTAAAACACCTCTGAAATAGTTTATACTTTTTTCTTTCACTATTAAATGTGGTAATTCACAAAGAAACTGTTTATTTTACTATTTCTTCCTGATTTTCCTGTAACTGCATGCACGTACATGTGTACACACACACACACACACACACACACACACACACACACACACACACACACACACACACACACACACACACACAAAACTAGCAATTAGTTCACTCCAAGAACAATACAGAAAGCTTCCTAGTACAGTCCTTGTGTCTCTAGCTGCATTGAAAACTTAAGAGACAGCCTCTTTATTGTGTCCTATAAAGTAATTTAATTTCAGATATTTTATAAAGTTTGTTGGACTGAGAACAACCCTCCAGTTTCCTCTGTTAAGCATATACATTTAAAGAGTTACAATAGTGCAGGTACATTTCTGTTCTCTTCCAGTAGGGCAGACTGTGGTTGCATTTTAAACATATCACTCTGCAAATACCTTTTCAGCACACATGTGTACTAGCAGTTTGATATACACATGGCATACAGTTCTAATACATTTGTAACACAAGCATCTTATATAAATCATGTTGATATTCACCAATGACATATAATTATTTACAAAATTCCAGCTAGATATGCTGGCAGTATCTCCTTTTGTCACAGTAGTATCTCATAGTATTCACACTCTTCTAAATTACAGTGATCTTGGACTACGTAAATTTAAACATTTAACAAGTTTCAAAATTCACTGTTTTCTGAACCACTATTTATTTTTACAAGTGTTTGGTCTCATAGGATTGGATCCTGCACTTCTGACATGAGCCATGCCTGGGCTGTTTCATTTTTAGTTCATATTATATATTAGGTAATATATCAGGGAAGCCTTGTACAAAATAAATTCTGGCTTTAGTATGTGTACAACTGACTTTTTCTACATCATGCTACAGATGTTTCGATGTTATAATACAATCCATGTATTTCAGACTAATCAGTCTTATTTTGCATTTGCTCTTAAATAACTTTAAATTATGATGTCTTCATCTGTTTACTAACTGTACTGGTCTCTTGATTTGCTATTTTTTGTATCAGACTCCACACTAATAGATAATGACCTATCTTATTTTATCTGTGCAATAGGTCTTTTGAATACCACTGGTTATTTAGGCATTTCTACTTTACTCTGGTGTGCAAACTATGCACAACTTGAAGTTTTTTTTTCTTTTAGTTTTATCTGCCAAAATGGTTTGTATCTTGTGTTAAAAAGCACTTGGCACTCTTGACACCACTTGTTCAACAGTAAAGAAGAGATAATAGTATGTCAATCATATTAAAATTTCATGGATTAAATCAAATGCATTTTTCCCTTTACAATAAGTACACTATTCATTTGTTCTGTTGGCTCTCGATGCTTCTTAATTATACCTACATTTCTATTTGCTTGAAATTATATTCCATTTTTGTCCTGATAGCTATTAGTATTTTTCTAGTAGCATGTATTACTGATGCTGCAACATGCTTTTCTTTTTATTTTGATGTAGTAGATGGAGAGCTGTGATTACACTCTAATATCAGGATTATGATTGGGTTGCAGATCATACCCTACTTATTATGTATTTGAGACATGGATGCAAAGAAATTCAACCCGTGAGCAAAACTTGAGAGGTGAATCTTGGCATCCATGTCGAGAACACATAATTAAAGATTGGAGACCCGATCATAATTCTTTATAATGCATGGAACTTTATCTGTTTAAAAAAATAAATAAATAAAATTTTAAAAAAAGCACCACTTCTTGCTGGCTTACAAAGGCATAAAGCACTTAGGAAACACTGACAGAAAGACAGTGTAACACAGTGTCTTGTGTTTATACTAACCATATCATGCCTCTCAACTGTTCAGATTTTTATAGAATGTCCAGATTTTTGCCTCACATGTTTGGTCTGTTCCTCACAAAATGTTTGGCTTTCGGACAAATCTCTAAATAATGACATGCATTTGAGTTTATAGCAGGAACTCAGGGACACATTACTGGTATGGAAAGCAGGTAAAAACAAATCTAATTTTTTTATTTTGCTACTGTCTTTGCTAGTCAGTACTGTCATATTTCACTGACTAGCATAAGACCCAAACTTAACAAGTTAAGCAGGGTGTGCTTAACATTTGTTAAGATTGGGTTTCATGCCAAAGTAATTAACTGACTTGTCTTTTTCCAAATATCAGACCGTAATCACTGTGCTTCATGCACTACCAACTTATTAAGCACTTCTCTAGAATAAGACCCAATCCTAACAGCACTTTTGGGGCCTGATCACAAGTTTGTTAAGCACCCCTAAGTACTGTTAATATTGGGTATTGCTCTAGGGACTTTGCCAGCCAGCAAACAGAAGGTAAAACAAGCTTTAAAATTGTTAGAACATCACTCTGCCATACTTATAAACAAAATGTGTGGCAGATCAAAGTTTAAAAGCTGTTTTACCTTCTGTCAGAAGGGAACTTCTTTTTATGCCTGTTGTATATTTCAGCTTTCCCTGGTTTTGCAGAAGATTCATGATTTTGCATCATGTTCTTGTCCTGTCTCTTGTAAAATCTTTGATTTTCTCATAAATCACCAAGGATTACAGTCAGTCAATAATGCCACACATTCATTGTTCTCTAAATGTATGTTGCTGCAAAACCTGTTGTTCTTTTAACTTTTTAAGTGACTTAGAGCAATATTTAAAAATGCCCCCAATTTTTATCCTTTGTCCCCCCATTATTTTTGTATTTGTACATAATTCTTAATTAAAAAACTTGACAAGTAAAACACTTTGCATTTCTACACTGCCCTTTTTTGTTTTTCTGTTACTGGTAATAGTACATGAAGCAGATAAAGTTCCATGCACTGCAAAAATGTATAACTGGGCCACATATTATGACCTTTTATTATGTGTTCAACATATGTGTGCCTAGACTCATCTCTCAGCTTTCATTCTTGAGGTGAATTTCAATGTATTCATGCCTAGAGTCATCTCTCGACTTTTGTTCTTGAGTTGAATTTCTTGACATTGAGCTCTTAACATGTAAGGGGGTGGTTATGATCAGAGATCAAGTCATAATGCTGTTGCGATGTACTCCTTAAAAACTAAGCCTGTAAATACACCAGCACACTCATAGGATATCACCACAGTGACTCTGCACAGTATATCAGATGTCTTTGCGACTGTCTGACTAATTCTGTATATGTGTACTTTTTTATACTATGAATTTGCTTTACTATTCCCACATTCTAACAAGTCAAATTTATTCAAAATACTGGAAGAATTTCCCTTTTTTAGATACAGTGCTTCTTATATTTATATTATTGACTGCATTGTAATCAATGACTCTACTTAGTGGCCATAATATGTTAACAATGTCTGAACAGCTATATTTCAGTTACTCTGAATCTCGGTGCTTTAAAAGTGTATTCAGAAAAATAATATTCTCCTGCTTGTGTCTTACATACACTTAATAATGTCATACTAATTTTTAGTTTTGTTTGACAGCAATTTGACTGGCATTCCTGCCTCAATGTTTCTTGAGAAATTTTAGACTTTGCTGTTAGCAACTCTTCACTTCAGTGTCATAAACAAGTGTCATATTGTCATATTTTTGTCTGACACATGAATTCCTTTGAACAGATTTGTCTTCTTTTCTGCACATTTTTGCAAACTGTCCTTTTCTAGCACAATTTCTACATGATGTAGTATAAGAAGGGCAATGCTTATTTTACTGCTTATAGATAATTTTAACTGCACCAGTTTATTTCTGTATCTTGTGGATGCTTTCCTCACATGTATTTTTGTATATCCATTACTTTTGCAATATCTTCATAATTCCACAGTAGTCTTACATTTTAAATTTCACTTGTTCTTTTTTTTCAGTTAATTATTTCAGTTATGTGCAAGTAATTTCCCTGGTTCAACGCACTTCCACAGATTTTGACAAGGCCAGGTGTGTTTCTCTTACAAGCCTGTTCATTGCTCCATCATTTTTATACCACAAACTATTCTTTCCCTTATTAATGAATCATATAACTCATCAAATGCGCAGTCCTTTGCTCTATTATTCAACTTGGTACCATACTCATCTACAATCTCTGTAAGACTGTGTGCCTTTGTACAGAACAAATGGTGGCACAAGGGTTGCCCTACTATAAACCCAGGTAATTATAGGTCCATCAGGCTCACCAGCCTTATATACAAAGCCATGGAATGTTTTGTAGCAGAACTCATTTATCAGACATAGTCAGCATAACTGATCTAGATCCTAAACAATTTGGGTTTAGAAAGGGCAGGTCCCCCTGGCTCCGGAACCAATTAAGGACCTTCTTTGAAAAAAGGTTGCAGAGACTGTAGGCAGTGGTCACTGTGCACACTACTTATCCTTACCTGGCCAAGGCTTTTGATACTATTTTCCATGATGGGATTTTTGAAAAATTAGACAAACATAATATAAGCCCCTATGTTGTCCACTTAATTACAGACTGGTTTCCAACATATCCCAGGTTGTGAAAGTTGCTGGTACACTTTATGGATGTAACATAGGGAGCCATACTGGGCCATCTCTTGTTTGGCATTTATTTTGCAGACATTCAAGTCAATCTCCTGGAAGTGTGGTTGACTGAGTTTGATGATGATTACAAGCTGGGTACTGTTATCCACTCATCAACTGATACTAAACATCTCAATCAAGGGTTTGAATGTGCACATACTTGATGAACTGAAAACGGTCTAATGTTAAATGCAAAAAAGTGCAGCATAGTAGTGTTCAGCAGAAAAGCTGCTCCCACCTCATATGCTAAAAGACACAGAAAGTCATAAGAGACCTGCGTACTTGCATCAACAACTTTCTGTCATTTGATCATTATATTTATACCATAGTCAGGAAATCCTTCATTATGGCCCACTTAATTATCAAGGGAATATCTTCAAGAGGCAAATAAGTCATCCCACCCTTGTATTCTTCCCTTATAATACCCATCATTGAATACAATGCCCCCTTTACTATGTATAAATCCAAGCATATCACTCTAATGGAAAGGTCTCAAAGATTTCTAACCAAGAAAATTAAAAGTCTTAAATCCTTTAAACATCCTAAAAGATTAGCACAGCTCTGCCTATACTCAGTAGCTTACCAGCTGCTCTAAAGTGACCTGTGTCTAGCTTTTCAAGCCACGAAAGGCCCAGTACTATTTGAACTCATATTTCTTTGCAAAACCAGTACCTCTACAGAACAGTTGCATTAGAGATGTAAACCTAGACCAAAACATAAACAAGACTACCTGGCATTCATATTCCCAGCTTGTAGTATAAGTTGCCACTACAAGTCAAACAAAGTACTACTTTGGCTACCTTTAAGGCTAGTCTTGATGACTATATGGGCAGACACAAATTTACTACAAGGTTATTCTGTAAGGCCCTGCTAGATGTGGGAAATAAGCAGTTTTAAGTGCTTGACAGTGGTAGCAAGAACTTTTGTTTGTCTGCTTAAAGGTATATATGGCTAAGAATCTTAATAGTCCCCATAATTACTTGCATAATATTATTCCTATGTTCTTATGCACCTATGACTAAATGGCAGATTCCTTTTCAGCTCACAATTCATGTTGAATTGATGTCTTATCTCATGAAATGCAGGAACAAATCATGGAAAATCTGCCAAAAAAAGAAAAAAGCATCTGATCTCGCCCAAAACGAACAGCTCCGAAACCAGGTTAAGCACCTAGTACTACAAAACAAAAAAGAACACTACCTTACATTATAAATTCAACACAAGCAAAACCCAAAGAAATTCTGGAGCTCTCTCAACTCATTAAACCCAGGCTCTAGTAATAATCCTTGCCCAGACCCAAATAAAACACCCATTGAAATTGCTGCAACCTTCAACTCCTACATCATAGACACTATAGTCAATCTAACTACCTTTCCCAAGACCAACTTGTCCACCACAGACCTCTCCACAGCTAACACCAGTACATCCCCTATTCCCAACTTTACTGTCACCTATACCCACCTCAACTATTAAAAAAATTGCTTCTAAAACTGAAACCATGCATAAATGCCCCTGACAATATACCTGCCAAATACCTGCAAATCTCAGCCAACTCAATCACTTACCCTATCAGCATACTTCTCAACAGATCTATCCAATAATCCTATATGCCCATCATCAGGAAAAAAAGTTTATATCCTCCCTCTACACAAGGGGGGCCCCAACATAGACACCACCAGTTTCCACCCCACTGCTATACTATCACCCATCTCTAAGATTCTGGAAAAATGAATTCATTCTCAACTTCTTCATCATCTGACTCACAACCACATCCTCTCCCCCACCCAACATGGATTTTGACCAGGACATAGTACCACTACTGCCCTCATATCCTTCATGGACACTGTCAACCAAACCCGTGATACTGATAAAATTGTATTGTCACGATTTTTTTATCTTTCTAAAGCTTTCAATACTATATCCCACTCATTCCTTCTAACAAAACTCTCTAACACAGGTACCGCACCTCAAACTCTAAACTGGTTCACTAATTACCTCACTAACAGGCAACAATCAACTAAATGCCAGAACTCTTACTCCCCTTTCTTAAACACCACCACTGGTGTTCCTCAAACCTCCATTTTAGGCACACTTCTGTTTAGCATATTTATCAATAACTTCCACTCCCCACTCTCTCAAGGCTCAGTCATCCAGTATGCAAATGACTCCACTATCATCTGCACTGCAAACAACTCCTCAGAACTACACCAACTCACACAAAACGCCCTTGCCTCCAACGATATTTGGATGTCTAATAATCATCTTGCCCTGAACCCCAACAAAACCAAACTAGTAATCTTTGCCCCCAAAAAGTCCACAGCCCTACAAAAAGAGAACTTCACCATTCAATCCCTAAATGGTATCACCATTGACATTGTCCCTAGCAAAAACTCATAAGTGTCATCATAGACAAAAACCTCACATTCGACCTGCACATCCAGTCCAATGTCAAAAAGACACATCAAAACCTTGGCACTGTCTACCGACACAAACATCTATTTAGTGCATCAGCCCGACTTTCCCTTGCCTCTTCTTTTCTATTACCCTCTCTTTTATATGGTGTCCCCCTCCTCACCAACATTCAAGTCCTCTCTAAAGTCCAAACTAGACTCATTTTATTTTATTTATTTATTTTATTTTACATTTGTTAACCGGGAAGGTCCGATTGGATATATGTCCATTTTCAGTGGAGGCCTGGGGAGAAAAGCTCCATACAGTAGACATAAGACAGAACAGCATAATGCAATAGAGAAATACAATCCAGAGAAATTTTTACATCTGTACATAATGAAACCATTCCACTATTAGTATAATTCAAGATAGAGGTTATACAATATACTTATAGGTCATTTTCCAAGTTCCCAGCCCAACATTCAAGAGGTTCATATATATTTGTGTGTTTCTTTGTAGGTTACATAAAATACATTATAGATTTCACTTAAGCACATGTTAGTACAGAGTAATATAGGTTAGGATTCAGAGACACTGCTAAGAGACTCTAATTGGGTGTACAGTAGTAAAGTGTGGGGAATTAGGGGTAGAGCAAGGACAGAGCCATCGCAAAGTGAAGTATTGAGTAAGGTTTTTTTTAAATTGGGTTGCAGAGGGCTGTAAGGTTAGTCCTGTAGGAAGAGAATTCCAGACTTTACCAACTGAGTTCATAAACAGAGCTTCCCCAGCTGAGTTGTTCACGTTGAGAGTGAAAGCTAACATTTTGTTAGACGATCGGAGAGTTTTAAGGTTATGGTAGGGGGTGATGAGAGTTTTAAGATTGGATGTCCATTCTGGCTGGTAGAGAATCTTGTGGGCAGTTATTAGTTGGTTAGTTAGTACAAGGCTAGGTAGTTCAAGCCAGCTTAGTAGTTTGAGGTTGTGGCAATGATGGGTCCTATAGGCAGAGGCAGTGGTAAATCTGGCAATGTGATTATAGCAGGTTGTGAGTTTGTTCAGAGAGGTTTTCCTCAGGTTGGTGAATAAGGGGGAGGTGTAGAGAAATGTGGATAGGAGATGAGTATGAGCAAGAGCAGTTCTGGCTAGGGGAGTTAAGAAGGATTTGATTCTATGTAGAGAGCCAAGTTTTTTATTTACTGTTTTGATGGAGTGGTCAATATGCAAGTCAAACTTTAGGTAGTTGTAGACTATAACTCCTAGTAGTTTGTTTGAGGGGTCTGGTGAGATAATAGTGCCATTGTTAGATGTAATGGAGAGGGTTAGAGAGGAGGTCTTACAAGATGGGGAGAACAGCAGCAGTTTTTTTTTTTTTTGGGTTTAGTATGAGACAGTGATAGAGGAGCCAATTTTCAACTATGTTAAATGTGTTTTTCAGATAGTGTCAGTAGTTCTTCTGGGGTTGTGGCAGAACAGATTAGGGTTGAGTCGTCCAAGTATTGAATATAGGTAGTGTCTGGTATTAGACTTTATGCAAGTCATTAATGAATATGGAAAATAGGAGGGACCCTAAGATGGATCCATGGGGACTCCAAGTGTTATAGGTAAGAGGGTAGATAAGTTATCTTTCCACAGGACTGCCTGTTGTCTCCCTCCCAGATATGACTTAAACCATTGTATAGCATGGGTGTCTTGGGAGATTTTTTCTAGGGCTTGCAGGAGAAGATGGTTTACCATGTCAAAAGCTTTGGAAAAATCTAGGAAGATAGCTGAGAAGAGTTTACTGCTACTACGGTTATGATTTATGGCATTGGTGAAGGATAGTAGGGCAGTGGTTGTACTGTGGATTGGTCTGAAGCCATGCTGAGAATTCGACAGGTGATTGTTATCAAGAAGATAGGCTAGGAGTTGTTTTTGGATACATTTTTTCCAGGATTTTGGCTATAGGAGAGAGTATTGCTGTGGGTCTGTAGTTTGAGAGGTCAGTGCAACTGCCTCTCTTGTGGAGTGAAATGATATGGGATACTTTTCAGGGAGTGGGAATGGTAGCTTCAGATATGGATCGGTTGATCATAATGGATATAGGGTAGGCTACAGCATCTGCTGCTTTTTGTAGGTAATCTGCTGGTAGGAGATCTGCGGCAAGGGTAGTTGGTTTTAGTTTTCTAGTTAGAGTAAGGATAAATGAAGTTGAAACTGGTTGAAATTTGAAGGTGGTTTGGGTAATGGGTGTAGAGGCTGATGGATTTGGTGCACTGGGGTATAAGTTATTGGCTAGGTTTTGGATAGTTTCTGCAAAGAAGCTATTGAAGGAGTTGGCTACCTCTGCTGGAGAATGTGAGTTGTAAGTTGAGGGGACAGGAGTGGCAGATAGTCCTGGACGGAGCAGTGTGTTTAGAGTTGCACAGAATTTATTTGGTTTGTTCTGGTGTTTTTGTTGTAGGTTGTGATAGTAGTTTTTTTTTTTGTCGGTTGTGAGAGATTTTTTTGAGTCATTCCTTAATTGTCTATAATGGAGTTGATCTGTGAGGTTTTTTGAGGCATGCCAAGTGGCCCAAGCTTTATTTCTTAGTAAGATTATTTGCCTATTTGCAGCTGTAAGCCATGGGGTACTTTTGGTTTTAGTCCTAATGGTACGAGCTGGAGCGTGGCTGTCTAGGATGGATAAGAATTTAGTATTAAAGTATTTTACAGCTTCCTCTAGTAGAAAATGCTTAAGCTAATGCAAAATTTAAGGTCTGTTTAGAAACTCTTAAGGTTAAAATTTTTCTTGCTCCTGATTGTTTTGTAGGTGAGTTGTTTGTGGATTTCAGACTTTTGCCTTATAATATATGTGAGATGGTGATCACTTATGTCATCGGGCAAGGTTCCGGCTTTATACATGAGTGGGTAATTGTTAATAAGTATCCAGTCTAATATAGTTTCTTTATTGTTAGCTCATACTACAACAAAATTGCTAAGTTTGTAACTAATGCCTCCTACTCATCCCACCACTGCTTATCATTACGCAACCTACAATGACTTTAACTCCCCAACTATCTCACTTTTATCCAACTAACTACAGCTCACAAACTGATTCATAATCCATCCATGTGCCCTGCTCCATCTTCTATACTTACTTTATACCATCCTAACAGACCACTCCAATCCAACAACCAACTGCTTGTAAAAATAGAAAAATGCAAACTTTTGGCTGGCCAGATGCTTTACTCTGTTACCATCACAAAATGTTGGAACTCCCTCCCCCCAACAGTTAGATCCACCCACTCAGTAACCCTCTTCAAGACATCTCTGAAACAACACCTCTCCTCATCTTGGCTGCGCATATGTGCTAACACCACATCTCATATAACCTAACTTCAACCATCACAACTATTCTCACCCCCATTCTTCTACTATGGCATCCGCCTTTCATATCCACCTTTCTTTTTACTTACTCCACCTCTCCATCCTGTCCACTTCCCTCTTCTACTAACCATCATTGTCCTACCATTGATCCCTCCTGCCTACATCCTTCTCTTCCAAACCCTTATAGACATACCATTAAACCAAGGAGACATTCAGGTTCTCTCGCAGCCCACTATAATATCATACCACCAGTTATATCTGCAACAATATCCACAGACTTTGCTGATTCCTGCAACAGGACTCATATAGCCTATCGCTCAGTTATTACACCTCCTAAACATGTGAAAAGTTTAAGTACCTAGTCTTTAATTAATTTCTATATCTGCTTTGCACCCACTGTATGAAGTGCCCTATATAAATTTTGCTAGCTGAAAACTACTTATATATACTCTGCTTTGCTTGTATAATATCTTTGATTTGAGAATGATTACTTATGTACTGTTTTTTTCACCAGTTGTATAAGCTGCCAGTAATACGTACTAAATATCTTTATTAATGTAAATTCTGTATTGTATGTGAAATGTCTTATATGTGGAGCTTTTCTCCCTGGGACTCCTCTGAAAATGGGCACTTCTGGCCCAGCTGGACCATCCCGGTAAACAAATGTAAATAAATAAATAAATTATATTTGATATTTTATCTTCCTCCTTTTCAAGAAAGGTAAAGGAGTTAAAAATCATATGCAAAGAGGTGATAGAGAAATTGCAATCCACGTTTTCACTTTTTGAGTACAGTATCAGTCCCTAGTGGCAGCTGTAGTCTTATTTTTGATTAAAAATAAGATTTTAAGGAAAAATAAATTCTTAAAACTGGTGGCAAAACTGCCTGCATTAGCACCTCTGTCGCTCTTATAATTTTGACTCATGTCTAGGTCAAAGAAAAAGGCACAAGCTTATACTATTTGACTTTTTAACAACTATTCATGTAACAAAAAGTGGGGTACTGATAATCAAATCATAACCAGGCTGGATATAATAAAAAGGGATAATATTAGAGAATATGTAAGGTCAGGTGATCTCACCTATTACCTATCGATGTTAAATTCATATTAGTGTCATACTGTGTACAGCTTATACATTTGAAGTATGAACCAAAAGGACTTGAGGTGTAAAGTTTAGGTCTATATCAGAACATTGAAGTATTAAAACTTTGAATGTTCTGATATCGAGCACTATTCAGCGAACGCTAAGAATAGCGAAGCTGCAGAACAGCAAATTCTTTCCATGGGAAAGAATTCGGTTGGACATTTTCTGTGGCTTTGCTATTCTTAGCACTGTGGTGGAAAGTTACGGGTTGGGTTCAGGTAAGTGTGCGATTGTTTGTACGTTAGGGTTAGGGGCGGGTTAAATGAGTTAGGGTCGTGTGTGCGATAGTGACAGACTTTAGGGTTAGGGGCAGTTTAAGTGAGTTAGGGTTAGGGCGCGGGTTAGGGGAGTGTGCGATAGTGACGGACCTTAGGGTTAGGGTGCTGGTTAAGGTAAGTGGGTAGATAGTAGTGTATGTTTAGTTTAGTGTAGCGTTAGATGTAGGAATTTAAGTGTATGTGTGTGGTTGCTGTTTGTTTGATGTGCTTGTGTTGTGTGTATGTGTTTCAGAGCAGCAAATTTTTTTCGCTGTTCGATATTTTCATGTTTAGATGTTTTGGGGCTGATGAAATAGCATTCGCTATTTTCATCTTTCGATAATGTGATATAAACGCTAAAGTTTATCAATTGCTTCACTTTGGTGGAAGTTTAGATGGATCAAAAAAGGATATTTTCTGCACTTAACTTTTGGACATTCTCGATCAGTGCATACAAATAGGTAGAGAAAGCTACTAAATGTTGCAATCAAGCCACATCAGTACATTAGCATAGTGCATTACAGCACTTCATAGGAGGTTACTAGGCTAATGGTCCTGGAGTCCTTACAAGCCTAGCCAAGAGTCTATCCCCAAAAAAGAAACCTCAGTCAGCACCTGTCACTGAGGGACACAGGTGAAACCCCTGGGACAAGTTTGTTGTTTCCCATCCACTCATCAAGGTTGTGCTTGAAGAGGGTCAGCAAGGTACTCTATTTGACATGTATGGGAAGTCTATTCTAGAGATGGGACAGCCTCTGGGGGACAAACCTGTCTCTCCAGCAGGTTTTGTTGATGCATATTAGATTTAGGCCTTTTGAGCCAGTAATGTGCGAGGAGAAAGACTTAAGGATATGAAGCATCTTTAGTAGGGCAGGGTCTGATACTGCCATGTAAGCGAAACACAGATCACCTCTAAGCAATCTGTAGGATACTGAGTAGAGTGCTAGTGATTTGAGCCTGTCCACATAAGACATGTTTTGGAGGCCATGGATTCTCGTTGTGAGGTACTTCTGTGGCCTTTCCAGTTGGTGCAGGTGTTTGGAGAGGTACATACCAAACAGGGTGTTATACTCAATTGTTGGCCTAATGAGGGAGGAGTACAAAGAGGTAATAACCTCCTTTTTTCTGGATGCAATCCCTTTACTTATGAGATGAATCAAGTAAAAGGCGTTTCTGACCACTGCCTCTACATGATGGTCGAATGTGAGATTGTTGTCAACCTGAGTACCCAGGTCTCTCACCACAGGTTGTGTGCTTGGGGGGGGGGTGCCATTGATGTGGTAATCAGTAGGGACAATGTTTTTGCCGAATGGTATGATAATACATTTTTTGTATTTAACTTAAGGCCATGACTTTGGCACCAGTCATTTGTTGCTGTGAGACCGTCTTGCAATACGTTAACCTCATTTGGGGAGACAGTGACAGCATCCAACTTACAGTCACCCGCAAACTTGGTCAGCCACATGCCTTTTGTCTTTGCCTGGGCGTCTGAGAAGTAGATGCCAAACAGTATGGGCCCCAGGACAGATCCCTGGGGAACACCACTAGTGACACCAGTGACATGTCTGCTGTCAGAGGTGGAGGCATCTATTTTTACCTTGTGGGTCCTATAGGTGAGCCAGTTGGCCACCCACCTGATGAGATAGGGATTTACTCCAAGTTGTGTTAGCTTTTTGATGATGCCCGAGTGGGGGATTGTGTCAAATATATTGGCCAAGTCAACATAAGCTGTATGTACTGACTTTCCCTCATCTTGGGCCTTGGTAACAGTCTCAAAGAAGTCAACCAGGTTCAACAGCCAAGATATGCCATTGACAAATCTAATCTGGGTGGGGTCAAGTGCTTGGAAATTGCCTAGGTCCTTGTTTATGACAGCCATAATAATACGCTCCATGGCTTTACAGATCAGACTTGTCAAGCTAATGGGGCGATAGTTTCCAGAGTCAGTAGTGGTACCACCTTTGTGCAAGGGGATGACAATGGCAGTTCTCCACTCTGTTGGAATGAAGCCTGTACTTAGGCTGTGGTTGAATAAGGTGCTCAATGGCAAAGCCAGTTCTTGCTGGAGATGGTGCAGAATACAGCCTGGGATACTATCAGGTCCTATGGAAGCTGTGTTCTTTGCCTTGTATAGGGCCTTTAACACTTGATCTATGGAGATGTGAGTTGCAGGACAATTATCGGGGATGTCGAATAGGCCTTTGGTGAGGGATAGGGGGTGAAGTTTGCACTAAACCTATCTGCTAGCAGGTTGGCTAAGCCAACAGGATCAGTGCAATCGGTACCATTAAGTACTAATTCAGAACAAATCTGGGCATTGCCATGGAGGTTCCTGATGTAATTGAAGAAGGCTTTATGGTTTTCCTTTGTTTTGGAGAATAGTTTCAATTCATAATTGGCTTTGGAGGTTTTCACTAGTGATCTAATTTGCATGTTGAGGCTGGGGAGGGAGTTTTTCCAATTTGGAATTTGTTCCTTTTTACCCTTGGACAACAATTTCTTCCTTTTGTTGTAAAGCCTGTTGATGGAGGATGTCTACTAGACAGGTTTGTGCTTCCTTGAGGAGCAGGTTTTAGTTCTGTTGGGCATGGCTGAGTCCATGCAGTTGTACAGGTGCTTGTATACTGTACTGGCATACTTTTCAGCATAGTTGTCTGCATCCTCTGAGGAGGGTGTGGTGGTGTGAAGCTACTGTTACCCTCCCTTAGGAGGTTGTAGTCCAATTTTGAGAAGTTTTTTAGCCTGGTTACAGCCGGGGGGGGGGGGGCTTAGGTGGGATAGAAACTTTGACTGAGACAGACTGATGATTTGATCTCACCAGGGAAGAACATACTATGGGAGTGGTGCAGCAGTCACCCATGAAGGTGAGAACCAAGTCTAGAATGTTATCTCCCCTTGTGGGAAATGAGACAAACTGGTCTAGTGTGTTAGAATTGATGAAGTTAGTTGAATCGTTGGGGAGTGCATTAGTGCAGGAATAGTTCACCCAGTCTATATTGGAGTAGTTGAAGTCACCAAGGATCAGGGTGTTAGGGGATACCTTGATGGAGTCGACTAGGTCCAGGTAGGAGGAGTGGGTGTCGAGTCATGGAGGGGGGGTCTATAGCAACTTGGACGAGTGTCTTGTAAACTGTCAGTTGGACCTGGAGTAATTCCAGTGCGTCATGCTGGCAAACCAGTCTGGAGGTGTACCTATCCTTAATGAAGATAGAGACTCCACCACCCTTAGTCTTCTCAACTTCATTTTGGGGTCGGAATGTGTGGAATGACAGCAAAGTGTATACACTTTGTGTATATTATCTCGAAACTCCAAAGTGCATTCCAAACATCAACAAATCGGCGTGTTGTGCATGCATCTCAAATGTCTAATTTAGGCTCAGAATTTTGTGCTGCCTTCCTAATTTTTTTTTGTTTTTTGAGGAAAAGTGGTGCTTATTTGAGAAAATACATATAAATTGACACCCTCTTTTTTATCATTTAAGTTAATATTAGTAGTAAGTGTTCCTATTCAGAGCATTTTTTTCTGAAATTATTATTTTTTCTTTTTTTCTTATTTGTAAAAGTAAAATGTTGAAACCTATAGGGGTAGTATTTGGGTCTTAGGTTTAGTTAAAGACAACAAAGTGTATACTCAGCATCAAGTTCATTGGCAACAATGGTGCTACAAATGTTTGCAGACAATCAAACTAAACTGATTGGGGGGGGGGGGTGCATGGCCTCCTGGAAGAAAAGTTGCCAATATGTTTTGGCGAAAATTGTTTCACTAATTTTTGTTTGATGGTTCAGCACTCAATAAAAGTGCTGTCATTTGAGCGACACTTACCCCTACAAAAAAGGGAGTAACCAGATTTTGGAATTAGGAGTGAATACTCCTGCTCCACATTGCTAACTGAAATTTCCAAACAGGTCAACATGCAAACAAAATCTGTGCCAAATTTAGCCTCAGATTTTTCCTCTGTCCCTCATACAATTTGGCATGCTAATGTAATACTGCCATTCTTGCAATAATTTAAATGAGTATGGATGATGTGTAACATGTATCTCTCTAATTCTTAAGCTAAAATACTGAGACCTTTGCAGTATGTAAAGATATTATTTTCATATCTCTCAACTATTCCTGTTTCGCATGGATATCCCAGCCTTTGCCTCAAAATGTTGTTCTGCCCCTTGCAAAATCTGTGACTTTGTAGCAAAGTAGGGAGGAACTAGGTCACCAAAAAGCTATATTAATTTACTAATCACCTGCTTTATTAACGATTCTTTTCAGCCACAACCTGGGCAAAAAGAAAATCACAAACAAACACACGAATACAGTATCAAATTATCAAACACACATACGTGGCACAACAATGTACTTATTATTAGAAATACAGAAAATTCAACACTTTTTAACAGTTTCAGATTTTAGGGGAGTAAAACAATTATATTTAAAGACATAATCTTCACAAAATGCCCACTGCTACAAACCTTACTATATATTAGCTTTCTAAATGGATATTACCCTCATCTGGTGTCTTCACCCCCATTCCTTTTGGCTCTGTCCTTAATTCTTGAATGAACAGGTTGAGAGTTATGAATCTGATTTCAAAAAAACAAACTCTACTTTTTGGCATCTCAGAAGGTTGTTAAGTTGATTACCATCTATCTTCAGAATTAGGGACAGATCCAGAAACCTGTCAGGGGGAACTTCTTAAAATATTAGTAGTTATTAAGTTGGAAGTTGACAGAATAAGATAAATCTGGCAGTTACTGCAGGAGATTAAGGCTATGAGCTATTAAAAAGCTATGTCATGTGGTATAGAGTTCCAATTCTCACAGACCTACATTTACCCGCACTACATAACCTTCAGTATGTTACTAACTAGACAGTGCTTTGTGGTAACTGAAAAATTGGACTACGCCTTTTAATGACGTCTTGGTCTACTTGCCTAGTAACTATCTTTGAACCCTGCTCTGCCAGACATCTGTTTAAAGTAAAGGTTGGCAGGAACAGTCGTGATACATACAAAGCTCTCGAACTCTTACTTCCACCATCAGAAACAGAGCAAGAAAAAAATCACGGATATATATTTTTTCATAATAGTCACTGTCTCTCACTTGCTGAACTGGGTTGGCTTGAACTCCCTCACCTCCTTCAATGGTATCAACTCTCACTAGCCCACAAACTAGTAAACCATCCACTAAATGTCCCATCCCTCCAGAATATACTCCAACCCTATCGCACCACCAGACCACTAAGATCCAGCAACAAATATCACTTGCAGATCACTAAAGCCAATAACTCTGCTGGTAAAGCACTATTCTCTTGTGCAATACCCAAATTATGGAACTCCCTCCCCACCCACAATTACCTCCATACCATCACGCACCCACTTCAAAACTTTACTAAAAGCACACCTAAAAACATGCTGGCTATGCCCTTGCAACTCCCACTCTAATATCACCCACCCCATCCAACAACTACCTTTCTTTCCACTCCACTAACTACCTTGATTATAGCAAGCTCAGATGCTGATAAGCCTAGTACTTATTAATCAGCAGGAACTTCTTAATGTAACATTTGTTAATGTCTGTTATGTACTTCACAGATAGATTCTAGTTGTCTAATGATGTACTATGTTCTTCATCTGTAAATATGTTGTAAAGTAATTGCTTGTAAATCGCTATGTAATCCAATGTAACTACTGTCTTAACTGTGGAGCTTTTCTCCCTGGAACTCCGCTGAAAATGGACCTACGTCCAGTCGGACACTCCCGGTCAACAAATATAAATAAATTTAGTTGAGCTGTCGACAGAATTATGTAAATTATCCTGCATTTTCTGAAGTAAATATCTGTAATTCTTAATTATTGCCACCATTAATTAAGTGTAATCCACCTCCTTTTTCTTCCCAGATCGCCAGTTTTAGGAAGGACAAAGCAAATGTTTGAGTCAGACTCAGAAAATCCTGAAGGTATGCCTAGAAAAATCTTAGAAGTCTAACAATCCCATACACAAACCAACAATTGACTTCCCAGTGTGCACTACGACCAAGCACAAGCGCCTAGCATCATTTAAGAGCATGCGCTGTCAGTAGAGAACGGACTTCCAGGAACGTGTCTTTGTCCCGCCTCCGTTGCTTGACGACAAAATAGTGGACAGGAAAGTGTTCCGGGAAGTGAAATACCAAGACACTGAACTTAAAAATTCTGGCGCGTCCAGCTGTTCTCCAGTAGTATTATTATTGGAAATATAACGTCACGTATAGTTTAAAATTGGGAAGCAATGAAACTCACTAGAGAACAATATAATGAGATTGCTGAGTACCTAGAACAACTTAGACCTACAAGGCAATGCATGAGGATATTAGCGGAAAAGTTTCCAGAGTAAGTTCGGGTGCTCTGTCTCGGCAGAATAAAAGGAAGCATTACCATAAATTAATGTTTTTTTTTTTTTTGGTAAAAATAGCAGAGGCAGCATGTAGCATAAAACTGATGGTTAAATGAAATCCATGTAAATTATATCGCACGAAAATATAGTGTTGGTACTTATCTTTTCCGAAATGCTTGACACCCTGTTTGACAGGTGATGTGGTACAGTATAAGAAAAGTGAACAAAAAATATGAATGACAGGATAGTCAAGTGCACCAGTGATAAAAACACTTACTGATTGCCTAGCATAATACATTACTATGTTTTAACATTTCCCTGGTTTATAGGCTGTTGTTTATATAGGCTTTTAGAAAATGGAATGAGGCTTGATGAATATCTCATTTGAGAGGCTTATCTCAATTGTTAAGTATTCTTTTTTGCTGAATGCAGTTTAGCAGCTTGTTAGACTGAACGATTCTAGGTTGAAATGCATTTGTTTACTAGGATCCAGTATGTGACTGTATTGTGAGGGGGTTGAATTTGGGTTCCCAGTTGTTTGACAAACTGGATGCAGAGTGGCATTCTTGTAGAAGTCTATATATTCAGTACTTAACGACTCAGCCTATTCGTTCCTCTATACAGGAAACTGTACTCCAGTATGTACAGGATGAGTGACATCAGGGGGAGCCATTGTGCAGGTAGCTATGCAGGTTGCATATAGCCTCACTGGGATCCTGAAAATCCTAACCCCAACCTCTGGGGGGGGGGGGGGGGTTACCACTGAGAGACAATACACCTTCTTCCTTTGTAAATACTTGCTTTTGTTCATTCACTTGGTGAACCAAATGCCAAATCCCCAGCATGGTCTTTTTAGTGCTGACTCTTCACTGAGGTTATGCACCCCCCCCTGCATACCTCTCAACTGTACAGATTTTTGTTCATGTTTTTGTTTTGTTCCTCATAAAATCTGTGGTTTTGAGGAAATCACTGGGATGGACTGAGGACTGAAGTCACTAAATAATTACATACATTTGAATTTACGACTTCATACCATTCAGAAAAAATGCATGCTAAAACAAACCCTGTTAGTCTAGCAACTTTCTAAGTTTATAAGAGCAAAGATTTAAAATATGCCCCTATTTTTGGGCCTTTGTCCCCCAGTTATGTCAGGCTTTGTCCAGATATCTTGTGCTAAGAAGTTGTGAGCTATGGGTCTCTGCCAGAGACATCAAGCACCTTGGCATAGCCAGGACTTTATCCTTTTATGTCATTGTTATTGGCCTAGCATTCTTTATTGATTAACTGGACTACAGTGTTTTCTGTTTTCCACAGTATATTTTGTTTCCTTACTATTTCTTTATAACATTTGATGTGTTTTAAGGATGGAAAGTA
>NC_056726.1:452523916-452531416 GCF_019279795.1 Protopterus annectens
ACTGAGCTTAAAGATGCATCTATAGTGTACCCTATTGGAAGAGAACAGAAATGTATATACACTATTGAAGCTGTGTGTGTATATATATATATATATATATATATATATATATATATATATATATATATATATATATATATTTAACAGTGGAAACTGGACAAAACTTCAGGAAAATAGTTGAAATTAAATTGTTTTATAACCACATAATAAAAAAAATGGTTTCAATGCAGCAAGGAGGCAGGATTTCTAAAACTAGTGAACCTTCTGCGTTGTTTTCGAAGTGGTTTATTTTATGTCTTCCTGTAGTTGCAAACATCTGAAGGCTATGTATTTTCACAGGGAGATGCTAAATGCCAGCAGTTTCTAGCAATGGTTGTTGAGGCTGGGAACTGAAGTCAGGTGACAAAAAGTGATGCCATGCTGCAAGTATCCCAGCAGTAATATTTGCTATTAATTTATGACCTCTCTGAGAGAGTGAGACTGCATTTTGTATTTTGCCTTTGTCCTAACAACGTCAGCTGGAAACATCCACTCACCACATCTGCACTTGCCTTTCTGTAAGTAAGTTAACTAGGGTACAGTAATTTCTCTTAGATTCAGTTAGGAATATAGTGAAGTATAGCTTAGATGTTTTCTGTATTTATTTGAGACCGTCCTGCAATGTTGATTTAAATATTTCCTGTGAATTTGAACTCTGAGATCACTGTACATACATATTTAGTATTGTCTTGTTCTTTTCTTATTTACTATTGAATTTATTTAAACCTGTCAATTGTGGCTGTTCTATCTAGAGATATTTAAGCTTTTGGAGTACTTGTATATCTATTTGGTTATACTGTGCAGGCCACCCCTAATAGCCTTGCTCTTGGTATAGCTACCATTTGTATTAATAGTAACATTACACAGTAAGATTGGACACCCTTTGTTAAGGGCCTTAAAGTAGCTGAAAAGGGGTTCTTGTGGCAGTGATAACTACCTTGTAGTCTGGGCAGAAGGGGGCATAGCTAGTAAACCTGTGCCAACCCTTTGTGTGTGTGTGAGAGAGAGCTACTTGGGCAGGTACACGAAGCACTGGTTGGATAGAGAGAGTGTTAGAGGACTTGGATTGGAACCCTGGCTAGGGTCTCAACTCTATAGCTATGCCAGTGGGGAATCTTATTGGGGATCTGGAGAAAGAGGGAGAAACCAGCCCCAGATTGACTCTGGTCTCTGTGTGCTCTTAACGGAAATTGCACTTTACTGTGTGTGTACTTGTCATCCTCCCAGTGTGTACATCTCCCACTGTTGCCAGTGTTGAGGATTGAGGCTACTTGATTACTGGGCCAGTGCTGGGGCATCACATATTAATTGGTAGCAGTGGTGGGATATCCACATCACATATTAATTGGCTTGTAGTGGTGGAATATCCACATATTAGGATTCAGTGGTGTGGATATTGAATTCCTGTAGCGTGTAAACAGTGGTCACTGAAGGTGTTTTTACTTTGTCAGCCACACAGTGAACATTCAGAGTTTCATATCATAGTGCTCAGGCTGACAATGAGGCACCGCTGTCAGAGAATACTAGACTTCTTGTGGAAGGGGAGATGGGAAGGTTTACAAACAGAGAGTTGAGACAGGCTCAGCTGTCAGACCCTACATTACAAGGCCTGAGGGAGGTAGCTAGTGAGGCACCTGATTGTCAAGGAAAGGGGGAATGTGTATACTGGTACAAAGTGTTACTGTATAGAGAGTGGACCCATAAGGGAGGGCTAGAGGATGAGAGAATACAGCAGTTGGTAGTGTCCAGAGCCTACCATCTGGTACTTCTAGCCATAGCCCATGATATTCCCTTTGCAGGTCATATGGGTATAAAGCACACCAAGAGACTTATTATGCAGAACTTTTATTGGCCTGGGATTTCCAGAGATGTAACAGGGTACTACAGGACCTGTGAGCAGTGCCAAAAGGTAGGTAAGGCAGGAGACAGGGTCATCATGCCCCTACCCATTCGATACGAATAAAATCTATAACTGCTCCATGGCTTTCAACCAATACCAAACAACTTATCCTTAGTAGGAATAAAGCCTGGTGTAAATAGCGAACCACTAAAGACTCTTTTAATCACATTAGCTTCAAACAAAAAAGGAACATGACTAAGCTTGCTGTCATACAAGTTAAAAAGAACTATTATACCCTGCTACAGCAATCATCCCACCACCAACCACACAAATTTTGGAAATCAATTAACTCACTACTATCTCCAGGCAAGGTCAAAACTCCCAACCCTCTCGGCTCCTCCCCTGACTCTCCCCTACAAACAGTTAATGCATTTAATAATTTCTTTACATCAACCATACTTAAACTAGCCAACCAACAAAGCCCCGACCCCTCATTATTACAGAACACTAGCTGCACTCCACCTCCATTTCTGCTTAAACCCATACCCATCTCCTATATTCTACATTTACTTCAGAAACTCAAACCCTCAACCCCCTCAGCTGACAAATTGCCGGCTGAATATCTCCAGCTAGGTGCTAAAGCTATTGCCTTCCCTATCTCTATTCTAATCAACAGAACCATAAAAGAAAGTACTATACCCTCACTCTGGAAAATCTCCCATATTATCCCTCTCTTCAAAGGGGGCAATTCACTTGAATACTCTAACTACTGCCCTATAGCACTGCTATCTCCTGTTGCTAAAATAATGGAGAAATGCATCCACAAACAGCTTTTAAATCACCTCCTATCTAATAATCTCCTAGCTACTTGCCAACATGGCTTTCGTCCCTACCACAGCACCACCACAGCCTTAATATCCTTCATTGACTCTATTAATATAAACCGGAATAACAATCTCCTTTCATCAGCATTCTTTGTTGACCTGTCAAAAGCCTTTGACATGGTGAACCACCAACTCCTCCTACATTGTTTAAAATCTCTGTCTCTCAATGATGTTGCCTTAAACTGGTTTACTTCCTATCTTCATGTTCGGAAACAAGCTGTTTTATGGAACAACAATCTTTCCGAACTTCTCCCCACCAATTTAGGAGTACCTCAGGGCTCTATCTTAGGTCCTCTTTTATTTTCCATTTTTATTAACGACCTGAATCTTGCCACCCCACTAACTCCTTGCATTCAGTATGCCGATGACACCACCATCATCTGCTCCGCCACAACCCAAGCTGACCTCCACTCACTTACTCAAAAGACCTTTAATACTATTGAACAATGGTTCTCCAATCACTGCCTTCTCTTAAACCCTAAGAAAACTAAACTTCTCATCTTTCCACCCACACACCTGTCTCTATTAGTTTCACACTCACTTCTAAAAATGGCACCCTTATCTCTCCCGACCAAACAACCAAACTTTTAGGAGTTACTATTGACAACCAACTGAAATTTGATGTACACAAACTCTATCATAAAAGCAACTAATAAAAAACTAGGTTCTCTCTACAGAATCAAATCTTTCTTAACACCTGAAGCAAGAACTACCATAGCCAGAACGTATCTTCTCTCTACTCTACTATATGCATCCCCCATTTACACTAATCTTTCTAAACATAACATCAATAGGCTTACAACAACCTACAGCAACATTGCCAAATTTGCCACTGCATCTCCATATAAAACACATCACTGCCTAAACCTCCTTAACCTAGGATGGCTTGAGTTACCTCACCTAATTAAATACTACCAACTTACAATCGCCCATAAAGCCCTCTACCACCCAGAAAACATACCAATGCTCTCTACTCTGATAAAACCCTATAATAACCTAAAAACCCTACGCTCCTCCAATAAATTACTGATTCAAACTTCTCTAGCAAAAAATACAGCAGGTGACTATATTTTCCAACTCGGTTGGTAAAGACTGGAATCAACTTCCTCCTGACCTCATAGCCCAAACTTCTATTACACTATTTAAAACTCAACTAAAACATTTTCTAACCAATCACTGGCTTTGCTCATGTAACTTCCCTAGCTGAGCACATATCGTCTCCTGCATCCTCTGCACTGCCATCCAACTCTATTTCTCCATCACTTCTCTTTTCTACCTAAGAAATCAACTCTATTAACTCCAAGCTACTACTTTCTACAAACTCATTTTTAGCCTTCAAACTACTTAATTACTAATGTCTTTATTGTTTAACCTGTACCGAAGAAATTTTAATACTTTATGTATTCTCTTACTGAAAAACTTGCCAAATGCCTGTTTGTAGATGTGTTTAAATTTCCTAATGTATTTTAAATGCCTGTTTTAGCTGTCTCTTAGACTGCCTATGTAATTTGAATGTACTTTTATTACTTTGTATTAGATAGTGGAGCTTTTCTCCTCGGGCCTCCTCTGAAAATGGACATGTATCCAGCAGGACTAGCCCGGTTAACAAATGTAAAATAAATAAAATAAATAAATAAATAAAAAGCTCCTTTGATGCATTTTCCTGTGATTAAGGGGCCATTTCAGAGGATAGCTATGGATATTTTGGGGCCTCTGAGTAACCCAAGTTCCACGGGGAAAAAGTGTATTCTAGTGGTAGTAGAGTATGCTACCAGATACCCAGAAGTGGTGGCCCTATCCTCCATTGCAGCAGAAAAGCTGGCAAATGCTTTGTTAGAGATTTTCAGCAGGGTAAATTTTCCCAAAAAAATACTGACTGACAGAGGTGCCAATTTCATGTCAGACCCGCTGGCTTGTCTGTGGAAGTACTGTGGGGGTGCACCTAAAGACTACCCCCACCATCCCCAGACTAATGGTCTGGTTAAGAGGTTAAACTCTATGCTAAAGTTCATGCAATGGGCATTTGCAGACCAGTTTAAGAGAGAGTGGGACAAATATTTGCCCCATCTATTGTTTGCTTACATAGAGGTGCCCCAGGAATCCACAGGTTTTTCACCCTTTGAGTTGCTGCATGGGCATAGGGTGAGGGGACCTCTAGGTTTGATTTGCGATGAGTGAGAGGGTGTGTGTGAATCACACAAGGAGTCTGTTGTGGCATATGTCCTAAACCTCAGGACAAGGCTCAGGGAACTCATGGGCTTGGCCCAGGAGAATCTGGCAGAAGCCCAACAGCTGAAAAAGGTCTGGTATGACAGGAATGCTTGAGCCAGAGAGTATGCTGTAGGGAAGCAGGTAATGGTTCTCATTCCTGTCAGACACAACAAGCTGCAGGCAGTTTAGGAGGGACCCTTCAAAGTGGTAAGGAAGCTCAGTGATATTAACTGTATGTTAGAACTGCTAGGCAGGAGGCAGATGCATAAACTGCACCATGTTAATATAATGAAACCTTACCATGATAGGGAGGACCTGGGTCTAAATATTTGCAGTAGAAGGCAGGAGGAATCTGAGAGGGATCTATGGTTGCAGGGAGCCAGGTAGCCAAATCCCAATTACTATGGTGGAGCCTTTGGTTGCAGGCATATGATAGGACGGTGCAGCACTGTACTGGAGGCAGCAGTGCCAAGGCAGCTGGAATCTCAAGATAGGTAATGGGGTTGTGTATTCCCAGATAGGCTCACCCTCTCAAGCATTGTTTCTCAAGGGTCACTTGAAAAACTAGCTTGAGTTTTCAGGGGGGGGGGGGAGATATCACAAAAGAAAATGTTGCCAGCCCAGCTCATTGGAATTTTGTGAATAAGTATATGCCATTTGTGAATATTAACATGATTCATATGCTAGTGTTACCAGTGTATCAGAAGTGTATGTTTTGTGCATATCAGATTGCTAGAACAGAACAGAAGGGTGTGTAAAGTACTGAGCTTAAAGTTGTATCAACAGTGTACCCTAATGGAAGAGAACAGAAATGTATATACACTATTGTAGCTGTGTAAATGTATATATTTTTAACAGTAGAAACTGGAACATAAAAGATTAACTTGCAAAATTTCAAGAAAATAGTTTAAATTAAATTTTTTATAACCACGTAATAAAAGAGACTGTTTCAGTGCAGCAAGGAGGCAGGATGTCTAAAACTAGGGAGTCTTCTGCATTGTTTTGTAAGTGTTTTTTTTTGTTTGCTTTATGTCTTCCAGCAGTTGCAAAACATCTGAAGGCTATGTATTTTCACAGGGAGATGCTAAATGCCAGCAGTTTCTAGCAATGGTTGTTGAGCCTGGGAACTGAAGTGAGGTTACAAAAAGTGATGTCATGCTGCAAGTATCCCAGCAGTAATAATTGATATTAATTTAAGAACTATTTGAGAGTGTGATTCTACATTTTGTATTTTGCCTTTGACCTAACAACATTAGCTGGAAACATCCACGCACCACATCTGCACTTGCCTTGCTGTAAGTAAGTTATTCAGTTAGGAATATAGTGAAGTATAGCTTAGATGTTTTCTGTATTTATTTGAGATTGTTCTGCAATGTTGTTTTAAATATTTCTTGTGATTTTTTAACTCTGATATAATTGTACATACATATTTAGCATTGTCTTGTTCTTTTATTATTTATTATTAAATATATTTAAACCTTTCAATTGTGGCGGTTCTGTCTAGAGGTATTTAAGCTCTTAGGTACTTGCATATCTATTTGGTGATGCTGTGCAGGCCACTCCTAATAGCCTTGCTCTTGACCAAACTACCATTTGGATTAATAGTAACATTACACAGTAAGATTGGACACCTTTTGTTAAGGGCCTTAAAGGAGATAAGGGGTTCTAGTGGCAGTGATAACATCTTTATAGGCATAGCTAGTAAATCTCTGCCAGCCTTTCCCAGGGGTGTGTGTGTGTGTAAGTATGTAAAACAAATCTCCAAGAGTGTGTGTCTCAGCTACTTGGGCAGAGACACGAAGCACTGGATGGACATAGAGTGTTAGAGGACATGGCTTGGAACCCTGGCCAAGGTCTCAACTCTATAGCTGTGCCAGTGGGGAGTCATATTGGCAATCTGGAGAAAGAGGGGGAAACCAGCCCCAGACTGACTGTGGTGTGTGTGTGCTCTTAAGGGAAATTGCATTTTACTGTGTGTGTACTTGTCATCCTCCCAGTGTGTACATCTCCCACTGTTGCTAGTGGAGAGGACTGAGTCTCCTTGGTTACTGGGGCACTGCTGGGGCATCACAGCATTGACCATAAATAAACCAAAATATTAAGATAATTCTTCATAGAGACTATGCTCATCATAATGAACTGGCTGTTGGTGTACTATTACTAATGTCTCTAAACTCTACATGTTAATTGTCTGTACCTTTTTAGAGAACACATAGATGTCCACTGCAACAAAACATAAACACAGCAGTAAAACACAACACAAAAACCACCATAGTGCAATGTATTATGCCTAGAATGTTTATAAAAATATTTCCAGTAGCAGTAAAAGTTAAATATAAACCTAAAATCTGTACAGATTATGTTTGTAATCTGTGATTGCCAAAAACATCCATATTGCAAAAGTGGGATTTTAGCATTGCACATTTGACTGCAACCATGACGCAGGACTAAACAGAAGAAGGCATGAAACATCACTAATATTAAATATGAAGTTATATGCATAAAACATGACAGATACATCACTAA
>NC_056726.1:452533916-452571416 GCF_019279795.1 Protopterus annectens
CAACGTCTCTGTTGCATACACTGGATGGTGTATGATGAAGTGTAATATCCAGAAGCAGAACCCATGCATTCGGATGTACTACACAATAGCCTCATTGTACATGTCAGTCACACCCATGTATACCCCTGCACCCAAACCTGCTAGCATCCGTGTGCAGCTATACAACCACACACAATGTGCATACCTGAACTGTGGTAAGATGTTTGTGTTAGGCAATGCCACGCTGGCAAATCGCATTACCACATGTCACCAACCCACCGCAGGTACAGATATGTAAATGGCTGCATGTGAATGTGTCAGCAGAATGTGTACCATGTAGTATGTACCCGTCCAAACCATCTAGGTTTGCATACGACACGGTGCACATAACTGTACACATGTGGACAAGTCGGTCGTTGGACCACCGCATCGATGATTATCTTTGCAGTGAAGTCGATCACATATAGCGGAACAGGTGCCTACCACACAGGACGTCCTAACAGGGTGCTACAGGCAAAGAAGGGGAAACTGGGACATCACATGTGGAGATTAGCGTGGCTGGACGGACAAATACACACGGTCAAGGTAAAGGACGGAACAACATGCATATGGACGGATGGATGTTGTTCGTAAAATATATAGAAACACATATGAAGTTCCAGTTTACACTCGAAATACTATATAATGTATTGAATTGTACCGTACAATATGGCAGTAGAACTAAGCCTGCATGTAATTGGTGAAGCTAAGCTGTACTGTGATGGAATTCTGAACCTGGCAGTAAGCAGTACAGCAGGCTCATGTCTGTCATCATTAATTATTTGCTGGGTTACAGAACAATAAATGTATGTACATGCATAACAGCACTCCTTCCCCAGAGGAGGATGGCCTTGTGAGCTCAATCGAAGATAGCAGTACAACTCCCTACCAGAGAGACAAAGCAACGTATTAAGAAATTAACTGTCCACTGTATCGTAACAGTCTAGGGTCCTTGAAACAGCTACAATCACAAAAGGATACTGTAATGTACAAGGTGCCTTGCAAGGCTGTGTTATTCCCATGAGAAAACAATTTAAAAGCACGACCCCAGCACCCACGTATGTATAGACTATTGCGGACCATAGTGATGGAAATGCCCTGTGACCGACCACGTCAGTAAGGTGGGCAAAAGCTGATTGTAAACACTATATAAAGAAACTGCTTACTGTATAGAGTCAGACAAAACTCTCATACTTGGACTGTATATTATTTAGCCTGCCTGTGTACACTACTAAAACTTTCCGAACCCGAGCCTCCTGTGTTATCGGCTGTCACTTAGAAAAGCCTACTGATAACTACAGTCTGGTTGTAACAACTTATTTCACATTGTGATCCTTGTAATCCGAATTCCCTTGGTAAGCTACAGGTCAGAGTGCATGGCTGGTTAGACATGTACGCTGGAGAATATGCATAAATGGTTCTTCTTGAATGAAAAGACCTCCGACTGAATTGTTGTGTGTAAAGAGGCTGTTTACTGTCTGATCTGTGGCTGAAAAGCGGAAAACTGGATCCCAAGAAGAAAACGTGCAGCCTTAAACAGGAGGCCCAGGTAAGGAGTGTCTGCCTTTTGTGTCTATTGTAGATCAGGGACCAGACTACATTGTGTTTCTGTTAACAGTAGTGATATCGGTCGAAGACCTACCCACATACTGTTAAATCTGAACATAGGTCAGGGGAACACACAGCAGAGTAAATAGTGATTGTAGACACTACAGTGGATACAGGGAAGGAGACACACGTGTTATGACAGAAGGGTACGTAGCAGTCGTGTAGAGGATATGGGAGATTATTGAAGCAACAGATCATGTGATCCGCTTGACGGGTGACGTGAAGAATATGCAATCGCAGAGAGCACATAATGTGAGTTACGCAGCAAAATGGGGTAATAAATATGACATTGATGGTATATTAGGCAACATATCGTTACTGAAACATTGTAATCCCTGAAAATTTGATGCATATGTTCCAAGGTAAACACCTGTTCCACCCTGAGAGGGATATGCCCTCTCTGGCCAGCCGTGTCCTGTAAATAAACCGAACAAATGTCAAATGTCCTGATATCTCAGGACAAACATTTCCCAGATATATATCAAAATGGTAGCATAAAACAGTAAATTTGTATGTGGAACAGCAAAATATAATAATAAACAGAATAAGCAACTGAAATGCTACAACAATTGGTCGCTCTCCTGGCAAAACGTGAATACCTGTCCTATGTACTGGCCGTGGGTATGCATTTTCCAGGCAAATTACACGTTCGAACACTAATGTCCCACATTGTGCATTGGAAAAGGTGGCAGCCCTAAGATGTGCAGGCGACAAAACAGCGACAATTGGGTATCCGTCATGCACATCGGTGGACTGAGGTAGTGTACCGAAGGGAATAGAACACTACAAATGGCTAAGCATCATACGTACACAGAGAAGATCATAATACAGTAGTACCGATCGCCCCCCCCCCCACAACACCCTACCACCTCAGATACCACATGCAGGATATTAAGCGGAGGGCAGGCTAGTCCCCACACGTTATCCTGTGGCAACAGAGGTAGCACAACGAACAAATGTAATAGAAGCTATTGAAACCACATCCCGAACACGTAACATACCTAGGGACACCCGGTAAGAACACAGTACTAAAACAGAGTGAGGATATCTGTCAATTAATTGAAGTACCGAACCATCATGCAGGACAGGAAGGCCAGGACCCAACCCCTGTAGCGTATAGACCGTGGACACCAGAAGATATCTGCAAAGTCATAGAGGGAATTCCCCATCCACAAAGTAATCGCTATTCACCATGCAATACCCCTGTATCTCCTGATCGGAAACCAAAGGGGAATGGCGGATGGTACAGTATGTATAAGCTGTAAATCATGTAAGAATACTTAGGGTAGCGTTGGTGCCAGACCCACACACTATATTCAATGCTATGAACATGCCACAGAAGTATCTTACCGTGGTACATATAAGCTATGCTTACTTTGCAATACCTATACATCCACATAGTCCGTATTGCTTTGCTTGTACAGTCAGGGTGACAGATACAGCCATACCCGGCTATCGCGGGCTACTGTGAAAGTACAACGATATTCTCACAGGGGATGGCTAGCTACATTCCGGTGTCAACTCCACCCGGGGCCAGTCAAGCTCCACTTTAATTGGATGATATTCTGCTTGCGGCCCCTACCCAGCAGCAATGTATGGAAGATACAATAGCATTATTGAGATAATCAGCAGAACAGGGACATAAAGTAAGCAAGCATAAATTGCAACTACAGAGAATACAGGTCAATTACCTGGCATATCTGGTATCCAAGTAGGGTAGAACATCACATGACGATAGGAAGGTAGCAATATAATAAGCACCCAAGCCAACTAACAAGAAGGGAATGATGTCGTGTCTGGGCCGACTAACACATGTTAAATCTGGATACCAAACAATGCTGTGGAATCCGCTGTATTGTTTGCCTTAACCTTTAATACACCTATGGCAGCACAACACATAGTACACTGGATTACAGTAGCAGAAACAGCGTTATGCAGACTAGAACGATTGATAGCCTCAACAGCTGTAGTAGGTCTCGTGAATAATCATAACACATGTTGTCAGACCGTAGATTGTAAGCGGAGATATATGACGTCAGTCTTGATGCAACAGCAGGGAAGTAAGCAACGCTAAATAGCTGACTACTCATTGCAGTTGGACACTGTGGCATGGTCAGTGCCACATTGTGTACAGGCAGTTGTTGTAGCACCCATGGCAGTACAGGCCCCGGCCGTAATGTTACTAGACCACCCTCTCACTGTGAGAATGTGTCATGCAGTTGCGATCAATCTGCTGCAAGAGAAGATAGAATTCCTGACTCGTGCTAGACATTTGTCATGTCTGACCATACCACTGAGTCAACCTCACATGGTGATTGAACGTTGTACAACATGAAACCTATCAACGTCACGTCTGACACCTGTGTATGGCACACCACACAGTTGCCTATACGAAATGGATTAAATAACTACACACAGACATGATAACACTGATATACCCTTAGATGATGCAGAGGTGACAGTTAATGTGTACGGATCATGTAGACAGAGTCCTACAGGAACGAATGAAGTAGTTTATGCAGTAGTTATTGATAATGACATTGTAGACGGCCAAACCCTGCAGCATAACGTGTCTGCTCAAGCAGCAGAATAGATAGCTTTAACACGTGCTTGTACTGTAGCGGAAAAATGATGTGTGGACATATGTCCCGATAGTCATTCTGTTGTCTGTGCAGTGCATGTTTATGAGCAGCAGTGGAAGAATAGGGAATGATAACATCCACCGGTAAACCGATTAATCATGCGCATACGAACCTGAATGCATTAGACTACATGCAGTTACCCACTGAAGTAGGTAATTGTAAATGTGCAGGGCATAGAAAGCAACAGGATAACAGTAGGAAAGTTGAGGCATGAGCTCATGCACCTGCAAAACAAGCAGCGTCACAGTTGGAAAGTGTCTGTGTGAATGAGGAATGACAAACCTCAGACTGTTTAGATGTAGAAACTGTACAAACAATGCAAACAGCAACTACGAAAGCAGAAAAGCCGACGTGGTTATGACGAGGAGCAATCCTTGAACACGGACTGCACATATCCACAGTGATAAAGCCAATATTAACGTCTAATATATTCAGATATGCGGCTTTGTGGAGCCATGGGTAGAGACATGTCTCAACAGGGGGGATGGTACATTTGGTTAACAGAATACCCCTAACATACGGAATTACGAACCACATACAAACCTCATGAGCAGCGTGTCACGTTTGCCGTAGATATCATGCACAGGGAGTATTTAAACCGAAGGGAGTGAGTTTACCTACACCACCCTAACCGTTCCGTACTATTTGTATGGAATTCATACATCTGCATAAATGTGAAGGGAACAAATACTGTTTAGCGATTACACATATATATAATCAAAATGGGTAGAAGCATTCCCAACCAGTAATCCGGATGCAGCAGCAGTGGCAAAGGTGCCAGTAAAATTAAGTATCCCTAGATCTGGCATGCTGTAAAGAAGCTACAGTGACAATAGAACACATGTAGTTAACCAGACAATCACGCTACCTGGGGATTACTTATTACCATGAATGTCAATTGCATGTACAACCCACACTCAGCACGACTGCTGCCGCAGAATGGGATCCCGAGAAATAAGTAGAGGAGTTTGGTGGGTGACATCCAGACGAGTTACATGAGCTGTCTACCTCTAGCATTGCTGAGCATGACAACAGTTCCAAATGTAAAGTGCTGCACCCACTTCAAGTAGTATGTGGAATGGCATATCATGTGCCAGAGTGGAAAGCTGTCATGCCTGCAGAGCCGGAGGTCGATGACTCAGTAGTAGGTGACATGAGAGGATTGTTAACTAGTAACACTGTTCTTCAGTTAAAGTCTGTTACAGATAAGAGCAAACGAAGACGGAAGCATAGCTGACACCAGTATCCTGTGTGTATGTCACTGTTATCCAAAGAACATTATTGCCAAGTGGACAGTGCGAATGTCTGTACCGGTACTGTTGGCAACGCCTACCGCAGTAAAGTTTGCAGAGAGGTCGTCCTGGGTCCACCTCACATTTCTCAAACTGGTAAAGGATATCAAGTCTGATTGACATCTTGTAGCTGATATACCAAAGAGCCCGAATCACCCGGCGAAGACTGTATAACAATACAAAGCAACCCCAAAGACATTTATGTTTGCTGTCCTAATGATTATACACCTATTAACCATGTTTGTGTTTACGTTACAATTTCCGGGACCTTACCTGCATATAACTACACGGATACAAATACTGATACGTGATGAACTGGCCACAGAGTGTCTTCCACACTTCAACAGATACCTAGGCATGATGCGTGTGCATATAGAGACTAGGAACACTTTAAATTGCTGTGTTTGTACTGCCATACCTACATCATATGGAGGACTTCCGATGCATGTTGTCCCCTTGGGGATAGATTGAGACTTGTGAATATCTACACTTTGATACAGGTTCTGTGAGATCACAGGACAACGTGGCAATGTACTTACCTGTTACACAAAAAGGAATTGTATGTTATCATAAACATGGTACAGTTTCAGTTGGTGGGAGTATTTGTAACATAACTGTGTCTTACGAATGTCATATAACAGCCAAAGATCACAGTACTACTTGTAGCACCATTCCTAATTTGTATTGAAACATCATGAGAACAATGTTGAAGGATGTGCAGAAACATCCTGAATTGTATAAACAGTCCTCTGTTAGAGACAGGAATTTGTTACATGCAGAGGTAACCCGCATCAGTAATAAAGTAGAATATAGTTATGTTGTTTGTGGGAAATAAGCATAGCAATGGTTACCTGGGAATTGGTCCGGCAGTTGTTATTTGGGTTATCTGGCTCCAGTCACATGACATACTGTACAATTGCCTGTGGGTGCGAAACGAACTATAACACATATAGCTCGAAGAACTGGGAACACAGTCGAGAAACCTACTAATCCAGTGGGTGAAATGGAAGCTGTTCTGACATGTCAGTCCTCTGCAAGAGATAAAGGAATACCGATTCATATGGACTTCAGTGACAGCGTCACAACCTGGGCTGGAACATCCCCAGCTTCTGGAGTAGTGAAATCAATCAGGGAACAGAGGAAGTTATCAAAAACTGTCGGAGGAAGGATGAATGTGACTTCACGCTCCTGAACATGTGACTGATGAACTGGATGCAATGAGAACTGTTGTGTCACAAAATGTAATAGTGCACGACTGCACCGTGGCTGAGAATTGGTACGCGCTTACTGAAGAAGATCGCTGTGTCCAACTACCACATGAAGAGACCAAAAGCAACGCCCACCTACAGGTAATATAGCAGGTGTCATCCATGGCGGAACCAGGCCCAAACCCACTGCCGAACCATTTCCACAAACCATTGGGTGGATGGGGTCAGTCATACTGAATATCATGATTGCCATTTGTGTTGTTCTGCTCATATTGGGAGCATGTGTCTAGTGCGGATACTGTGCATGTAAGTATTAGTCAGGGACTCTGGCAACATACCTGTACCGAGACTATGTATCAAGACCTGTAGTGGTATTTGTCAATAGAAAATGCAATCCTACTTGCAATGTACATCAAATTACTTGCCTAGTTAAACGTTCCACAGAGGAAGACGCCAGGAAATGAAATAATGTTGTATATGTCTCTGGATAGAGTAGAAGCAATCAAAGGAGGGAGAATGTTAGCAAAATACATATTTAAACATAATATGACGTGCAACTTTAGAAGCTAATAGTGTATAATGCATATTATTCTACCTGACAATATAGCAGTACAGCTTCTCATGCATGTAATTGCTTGTAGTGTAGCTGCAGTGTGATTGAACCCTAACCCTAGCAGTAACCAGTGCAGCAGGTGTATGTCAGTCAGCATTAGTCATCTGCTCGGTTACAGAATAATACATGTATGTACAGGTATATCTGTCATCCTTCTACTGAGGAGGATAGGCTTGTGAGCTGTAACACAGAGTACAGCTGCTCAGCAGAGAGACACAGGAACCTAGTAGGACACGGAGTGAGGACTGAATATGAACAGTGTTGGAACCGTGTCAGAGCAGAACTTACCAAAGTACAGTCTAACTGAATATGTGGCTCGCAAGGTTGGGCTATCCTCATGGGAAAACATGTAATAAGCATTACCTGAGCACTGTTGTAGGAATACAATGTTCTGTACTCTAGCAATGTAAATGCCTTGTGACTGACAACATCATTAATGTGTGCAAAAGATGATAGTATACAGAATGCTCATACAGATGTAACATGTATAGAGTTGAACAAATGTCTAAACTTTGACTGCATACTCCTTTGCCTCCTGCTGCACAGTAATAAAATGTTATTAATCCCAGCTTCCTGTGTTAATGAGTGTCATGTTGAAAATACGAATGAGTGTTACAGTTTGATTTAAAAGACTTAATTGACAGATGTTTACGTTCTAGCATTGGAATAGGTCAAGACAAACATCACAATGTCCATGTGTACCACATACACACAGCCAGTAACACGCAGTAGTAGTGCATGAAGGCATACACGACTGTGGGAATAGTACAGGACATATGGCACGTGCCAAGTGCAGATGCATGACACAAACACCAGGATGGGTGTCCCTGCAAAGAGGAACATGTGCCAACTACACCTCCCACAGATGTACTGGCAATAAAAACACATGGCAAACACACAGACACACTACTGTCCAACACATGACTGCAACGGAGCCTGGTCAAACACCAACATGAAGCATGCACAAACAGGGACTTGAGTAATGTTTGCCTTAACACCCCCATAGGCCAAAGAAGAATAGAATGGACATATGCATGTAATGCTGTGAAGGATGTGTGGTAGTCCTCAGTATCACAGTGTTAGGGACACAGATACACTGTCATCAACTGTGACGTATGTGCAACGTACACAGCATACCTGCATGTAATACAGAGGACAATCATGTGCCACAGAAATATACAGTGGCGAAAGACTATAGTGGATAGACAATTGTACATGTGACAAACTATGAATATAGGTTCACACGTCCATAGGTACAGGGTAGGCCATCGTCCCAGGCCCAGCCATAATACTACACCATAGTTAGGATGACTTTGCCAACCTTCTGTGCTTCAGATGAAATACCCATGATATTGCTGTATCTCCGTCAAGCAGTGATAATGATGTAATCCCTGGCCTATACCTGCAATTCTCCATCCAATGGACAACATAGCTGCGAACAAGGCTAGGAAGGATGTCTGTCTCACATGTACTGTGATGTAGATCCACAGCATAATGATTGTCTGGGTGATATATGTGTCACCCAAACACATCCCATGAATGACCGTGACAAGGTAAATGTCACCTGCCCTAGTGATTCTGAGGGATGCGGATACAGTAGGTGAAGCATACACATGACATATGGGTTGACATGGCCTTGTATGTCAGGCACAGGTCAACACCAAACAGCAGGTATGTGACGTGATGTGGCAGGGTCCTACATGTGGGGCAGCATTACACAAAATGGTGTCATCCTGCATCTGTACAACGATCAACCTATGTGGGCTTCCCAGCTGCTGTAGGTGTATGGTCAGATACAGTCTGAATGGGGCAATGTAGTAGATCATAGGTGTAACACGTAATGGGTACAAGGGAACAATGACCTAGCCTGATGTAGATGTGAATCCCTGCACCAACAGGTGGGCAATGTAGAAGACCCACACAACCACGATAGCAACGTGTGTGTGGAATGAATGGTGACCATCCAACACTGTCCCCTGATTCCTGGTAATCACCCCTGTGCTGAGTGGACAGCCACCTATATGCTGGACAGGGGTGACCTAGTACTTCTCCACAGGTATGATGTTGCATGACGTTGCATTTAGCTGTGGGACATGTCCCTGACAGCAGATATGCATACCTGGGAGGCCCCTTGAAGGATATCTGTGTCAGATGTCTGTCCCACTATGGCACCTGTTTTGCAGTCATCTACAAACACTGTTGCCCATAGCACCCCTGTGTGTGCCTGTACCGTGAAGATGTAGGTGTATGACAGGAGTGCACACATGGAAGGGCCCCATGGGACACCACTTCTGACAGGCAGTAGGTCTGATATGCTGCCAGCAACTATGACCGTGTGGGTTGTGTCACATAGACAGTTTACAACACATTCTGTGATGTGCGTGTTCACATCCCAGCCAATGGGTTTATCAACGATACCTGAGGGGTAATGTGATGAAGGGCTTTGCCAGGTCGAGGTAGGCTGTATGGACTGCAACACCCCCATCAGTGGCCTCGGCGACTGTCCTGAAAATGTCAACCATGCTTTAAAGGCATGAACCGCCCTTGAACAAGACAAACCGTGTGTGAGGCAAAGTAAGTATGTCCCCTATGCAGTCATGTACGAGCCACAGTATGATCCCTCCCCATGTCTTTGCAGATAGGTCTCCTCAGGGTAATGGGACAGTAATAACCAGCCTCAGTGGAGGTATTGGCCTTCTGACGTGGGACTACAGTTGCCATGTGACACAACCTGGGTACCCTACCTGAGGTGAGGCTACAAAGAAATAGCTGTCCTAACTGTGGGTCCAATTCATAACCGAGATAGTGGAGTACACAGCGGGGTCACCAGCTGGTCTCATCGATGCTATGTCCACTACCCTGGAGAGAGCATGTCCCACCTGTGTGTCACAGAACATTTGGTGACCACAAACCAGTGGTACACACATCTCCTCATGTGTGGGGGAGGGTGTGGAGATGTCCTCACTGGACTTGTCAGCCTGTATGTTGGCAATGTGTGTATGTTGAGTAAACCCCACCTCTATGTGAACCCAGTCAGAGCATATGTGGGACTGAGCTCCCAGGTGTCCAGCATAGCAACTGAAGGTGGTATGATTGTTAGCCAGGTCCATGTAGGTATATCTGTGGAATGTGCCCTGGACTATTTCATGACAGTGTGTAAGTCTACACATATGATGACCAAGGGTGTCACACCTCACAAGGTGTCTGCTCCACCTTGTAGTAGCCACCTCCTCGTGTTGTACATTTTGTGTATGGCTGGGGTACACCACACTGGATGCTTGGCATTGGTACAGTGAACCACAGTTGGGTAAGTGAATGACTGGCTCATGCAGTCCTGTAGGTACTGGTAGATGGCAAATGTGATTGATGCAGTGGCTGCCGTACCATCGACCACTGGCTCAGGGTCCTTAAAGGAGACCACAGTACTGCGCAGTATTGTGTAGTCTGCCTCTGAGCAAGCAATGTGTATGGTAACTGGCAACACTCACAGCAACGGATGCCAAAAGCAGAAGCCAATGTCCAAATAACATAGATCAACTTCTGCATGACAATATGTGTTATCATACATGTATTGACATGTGTCTGCCAATTACAATTGGAAATGGCCGGTAAGACTGGCCTAAAGTTCCCATGATGTACACAGTCTGGGGTGTTGTTCCGATAATAAAGTGGCAATACCTCCCAATCGTGACCTCTGGGTATGGTATGAAAGTGGTTGTTAACCTGCAACATTGGATGTATAGCATTGGTTTCTGGTGTCGGAAGACATGGTTCCTGTAGCACAACACAGTATGGGTAGTCAAGCACACATACACGATTGCTGAACACACAGCATCAGTGAAACCCACTGCTCACAAGGACACAGTCCGACAAGCTCTACACTTTACATATGCACAGTGGTGTCCATTGTAGGACCCAAAATTGTGGAAAGAAGATTCATGTCTTATTTCAATGCGTACCTGAAATCATTGTCGTCACAGGTACACATATGCACCGCAAGCGTGTTTAATGTTGCTGATAGCTGTCCATGTAATGCAGCACAGATGCACAGAAATACCCAGGGTATCGGGTCCATAGAACTGCGTCCACATCACAGTCCCGCACACATGACGGATGTGTAATGGGTACTGTCAATTGTTGCAGTCAAGGGATTCTGGGTATGTAGAATCTGGCCTCGGTGTTGTTTCGCAGGCAATCCTTTGTCCCGCCCCGTGGGAGGGATGTGTGCGTAGCACCTGCCTTACTCTCCGCTAATAATGCAAACCATACTCCGGAGAATGCAAAATGCAGGTGTGAAATGTGTACAGCCCTATACCAGTGTATAGTAGGCAATTCACATGGATGGACAAGCGTATGACTAAGATGGCACCCATAACTGCAAACCCGGTGGAATTACACTGCCGTAGTAAGGCATTACACAAGTCATACACATAGGGACTACAGTTGACATTCCCCATACAACAAACACAGACAACCAGCCGATGAAGTCCAAAGCAAAGACGAGGTACTGTAGGGACCGTCAGTGACCAACCAGAGCACACCAAGAATTAAAGGCAGTCACCATAGTCTATTGAGCCCACTTCGTCTGCTTCATAAGCAGACTTATTCAGACTACATACAATGCAGTCCAACCTACTACATTTACAAGCATTAATTGGTCAGTACATTAGATGTGCTAGGTACTAATTACATGCCTTAAAGGCAGACAAGCGAACAAACCTTACTTGGGTTACAGATCCCACACAGTGAGGACATCAGACATTGCTTTGAAAGGTACAGTCTTCATCGGAAAATAGAAATATATGTACATATATGAAACATGAACCAACATAAAATGTTTTCCAAATGTCTGACTGTGTAAGATACATATATATGTCCTACGGATTGTGCCAATATATTAACAGAACTGCAGACACCTAGTAATATAAATGAACCATAATATATACACATAAACCGTATGATTATGACTACTGTAAAATAGACCAACGAAATGTAAAGATTCACAATGTGCTAATGTAAATATTCATTTAGAAGGTTACTTAAATAAATCAATTCAGACATCCATGTGTAAATACTAACACAAGGCCAGCGAGGTGCTTGCCCTCACATGTACTGGGATGTTGTTCCACAGCATAGTGAGTGTCTGGGTGATGAATCCGTCCCAACAACACGTTCGATTAATGACAGTGTCAAGGTGTACGTCAGCTGCCCTTGTGGTTCTGAGTGATCTAACTTATTTACGTGAAGCATAGTCATCAGATCTGGGTTCGACATAGCCGTGTATGCCAGGCACGGGTCACCTCTGGGCAAGTGGTATGCAACTGTATACAGCTGGAATTCTTTCAGTCGGTCAGTATAACACATATACCTGAGACCCTGCATCTGTTTGTCGAAGAACTGTTGGTGCCTTTCCAGCTGCTGCAGGTGTTGGGTCAGATACATTCTGAACGGGCATTGTACCCAATCATAGGTCTATTGAGTGATGAGTACAAGGGGACAATGACCTCCCTGATCTAGATGTGAATCCCTTCATGATGATGTGGGCAATGTGGAAGGTCTACCTAACTATGTTAGCAACATGTGTGTCTAATGAACGGTTAACAACAACACGTGTCCCCAGATCACTAGTAACCTCTGTGCTCAGTGGATTGCCACCTATATGGTAGCTCGGGGTAACCTTGTTCTTCCCGAAGGGTATGCCTATGCATTTCCTGGCATTTAGCTGTAGGACATGTCTCTGGTACCACTTATCCACATCTGTGAGGCACTCCTGAAGGATATCTGTGTCAGATGTGTGTCTGACTTTGGCACCTGGTTTGCAGTCATCTGCAAACATTGTCACCCATAACCCCCCTGTGTATGCGTGTACATTGGAAACGTAGATGCTGGAAATAGTGGACCCAGGACTGAGCCCCATGGGACACCACCTGTGACTGGCTGTGAGTATGACATGGCGCCAGCAACTATGGCCATGTGTGTTCTGTGACTTAGCCCGTTTGCAACCCATATGGCGATGTATGGATTTACATTCAAGATGACGGGTTTATCAATTATACCCGAGGGGTATTGTGTCGAAGGCCTCTGCCGGGTTGAGGTAGGCTGTATGGACTGCTTTACCCTCAGCAATGGCCTTGGTGACTGATTCTACAAAGTGAAACACGTGTAAAGGGCATGATCTGACTCTGACCAAGCTAAACTGGGTTGTATCCAAAGTATGCGGGTCCCCTATGTCTTTATCTATGTGTCCCATTATGATCCATCTCCATGGCTTTGCAGATAAGGCTTGTCAAACTAATGGTATGGTAATAACCAGGGTCAGTGGAGGCACCATCTATGTGGAGTGTGACTACAGTCGCCCTGTGCTACTACTCAGGTACGTATCCTGAGGTGAGGCTAAGATTAAACAGCTGTCCTAAGTGTGGGTTAAATTCCCCATAGAGTTCCTGGAGTACACAGCTGGGACACCATGTGGACCCATGGATGCTGTGTTGACTGCCTTGGGGCTGGATGTGGGTAATGCTGGACATACCCACGGCAGACGTGGCACGTTCCCGAGTCCGATGCCCAAGGGACCACACACATAGCCGGCCTTAGGCATAGGCCAAGTAGGTAGCCGTCTAGGGTGTTGCTCTACTCGGGGCACCTTTCCAGACTCTATTTGGTGTAGGTAGACCAGGAGGGGGGTAGCGGGTGATGTATCGGTGGCAACTTCTGCCTAGGTCACCACTTACCCTAAGGCCACTCTTCCCGTGGGTAATACAGCAGTACCCACACCCAGACGCGGGTCATTGCTAGGGTCATTGCTAGTATGGCACATCATCTATGTAAGGAAACCATATATCCCCAGACATAATGGCACAGCATAATGCCTGTTCGCCAGCCAAAGGCAGACATACGTCACCAGCGGTGCGGACGCATACGCGCGAGATGTCCGTTAACAATGCCGACATTGTCTCGCTTTGTGAAACAAACTCCACAGAGACATTCAATAATAGACAGCGACGGACAACCCGATGTCCTCGTGTGAGCTGTTCAACCTGTTACGCCATGTTAAATGTGTGTAGCACAGGAACCGGCCAAACAAAGCAACGGACATGTCTGTGGCTCAGTGAAAGTCGTCACGCAATGTTAAACCCTTGTAATATTGCGACACAGGCCATACATACGGAGGGTTAGTAATGGAAATTGGTTAGTTCGAGCAGACCGTGTGCAATTAGTATAACGAGATCTACAACGGGTACACCGGCCAATCGGCGCACACGGTTACGAATAATTGGGGGGGGGCCGTGACATGGTACCATGGACACGGACAAAACGTGCCCATGTGACTCATCTAACATTCGTACAGGGTCAGGGCAGTCCCGTACAGTGGGCGGACAAGACCAAACCCAAAGCACCACAGCAACACCCTGACAATCGAAGGCCTGTATGCGTATGGGATATAAGCAGCTGTCATCTGAACAGCCCTGCGGTGACGACATATGCATCCTGGGCCATGAGCGAGGGGGAATTAGGAATGTTCAACATGCAGTACCGCACCTTTCCCAGCAGGAGAATGGATGCCTGTGACGTGCGTGTGCGGGAGATATGTAAATGTACATAGGTACCATGGGTATGCATATTAATGACAACGAACAGCTAACGTGCACTGGTCACAGTAACCGTCAAACGTGAATGCAGTCACGTTTGAATTACGACTATAGAACATATAGATGTGCACGTGTAAAGCGTCCATGCTGCAAAGACTGTTACATATATAAAGCTGTAAGTGCTTTCTGCACACGTCCGTCAACCGGATCAGACATATGTTACCGGAATAGTCACAAGTAACGCAAAACACGTAACCACACAGACACTGTAAACATATATAAACGGACTACGGATATGCATATGCGCGTGCGCGTAACCCACAATCCGGACATGCGAGTGCGTGTGCGTGTGTGATCCAGTGGAACCAGGGAAGGTTACGGATGTCTCCTCCACACGTTTACATTCATAATTGTCAAATATATGCTTAAATAGTACTTATTGATTCCATGCTTTGTTATCGTAATGCTACTATTATACACATTGATATACAATAACCTGATCAACACACTACATTCTAAGGTGCACTCACAACAATTATCAACTATGTGTCCGGATACTGATTGTATTTACCAATATTGTATATATATTAACACATTGTTGCCGTATTATTGTTTCCATGAAGTAAGGCATGCAACACTGATATGTATATGTCACGTTATAATCAAGACTTGGAGCACTGTCCACCTAACTATGAGCAGGTTTATTGATTATTTCGCTTTAAACCGACTCTGAAGGAAGTGTATAAGGGACGGCTATGTCATGCATTCCGTCTCGACGATGCCCCATGTTAGTAGGTGAGAGAGCTCAGTATCCTTTCACTGTGGAGTCTATCGATTTGACAGTGTCTGTTTTGCCGATATATGTTCCATAATGTCGTTTATGAAGATGGGCAGGACGCAAGGTTTGCTGTATTTCCGCATACTGGCACGTGGATATAGATAGGCCATGTCATACAAACGATGGGTAGTCAAGCAGACATCCACGACTGGGGAACATACAGCGGCAGTCAATACCACTGGCCAGATGGGGACAGTCAAACACGTTCTACACTTTACAAATGCACATCGGTGTCCATTGTAGGACTCCAAAAATTACGTTTGCTCCTTTATACACCGGGATCAGCCAATCAGAGTACTAACCGTGACTACGGCACAGCTAGACATATGCACCACCAGCGTGTTTAAGGTTGATGATACCTGCCCATGACATGCAGGACATATGAACAGAGGTCCCCAGACTGCCGTGTCCATACATGTGCGTCCATATCCCAGTTCCGCACACATGAAGGATGTGTCATGCGTACCGTGGGGGGGTTGCAGCCATGGTATCCTGGGTATGCAAAATGGGGCTCGGTGTTGTTTGGCAGATAATCCGTTGTCCCGCCCCGTGGGAGGGCTGCAGGTACAGGACGTGCCTTAGTCCAAGTAAGGATGCAAAGCATCCATAGGGTAATGCTAAAGGCATGTGTGAAATGTGTTCAGCCCTACATCAGTGTCCAGTAGGCATTTCCCAAGGATGGACAAACGTACGGACAAGATGGCACCCATAATAGCAAACCTGGTGGAATCACACAGCCGTAGTAGGGCATGACACAGGACATAAAGATGGAAACAACAGTAGATACAGCCCGTAGACATCCATCCTGCCATGCGAATCCCCGCGGACACAGCAGCCAAGGTGCTATCAAGTATGTGGGGATCACCCGCTTCCACTCTGCGGAACATACCTGCGACCTGTGGAACACATATTAATGGCACACCAACAACGTCAACTAGGAAGGTCATACTATCGCTAAAATATGGCGTCCACACATAACGACATACTGTCATGAATAAATAGGTTCTACATGTACCAGCTGTGTTATACTGACAATACAGTGGCGGATAGTTCACAATGGTACCTGTGAGGATTATCTAAAGCAGTTGCCAACCTGCAGGACTACAGTAACACCCTATGGGTAAATTGTGGAAGGACACGGGTTACGTAGCACTACATAATATGGGTAGGCGGACAGACATCCGGAATGGGGAACATACGGCGGCAGTCAAACCCACTGGCCGAATGGACACAGTCCAACATGTTCTAAACTTTACATATGCACATCGGTGTCCATTGCAGGACCCAAAAATTACTCCTTAAGTAAGTGTGGGCAACATAGTGTGAACCGGAAGAGGTGACAGCCGTGACTACGGCACAGGTAGATATATGCACCACAAGCGTCTTCAAGGGTGATGACAGCCGTCCATGAAATGCAGGACATATGAATAGGACTCCCCAGGCTGCTGCGTCCATACACGTACGTTCACATCCCATTTCCGCACACATGAAGGGTGTGCAAGGGGTACTGTCGAGGGTTGCAGACATGGGATCGTGGGTATGCAAATATGGGTGTCGGTGTGGATTGGCAGATGATTCATCGTCCCCGTGTGCGGGACGTGGCCATGGCATATGCGTTACTCCGCAATACTAATACCGATCATCCACCGGAAATGGAGAATGCAGCTGTGAAATGTTGACAGCCCGATACTAGTGTCCAGTAGGCAGTTCCCATGGATGGACAAACGTACCGCCAAGATGGCACCCATAGCTGCAAACCTGGGGGAATCCCACAGCTGTTGCAAGGCATAACCCAGGGAATACAGATACGGTCTACAGTACACACTCCCCATTCAAAGCAAGACCGCTGGGCAGATACCGGCGTACACAACACTCAATGTGCCAGCACATCTATGGGGATCACACGCTTCCATACAGTGGAACAGATGGGTCACCTGTGTAAAGATACCAATGGCACAATCTCCACGTCTGCTGGGAATGACATAGGATGGTCAAACTATGGCGTTGACACCAAAGAAAGACATCCTTCGTTGAATTAATAGGATTGATGTCAATACACCATGGCAAACACCCAATGAACAGGGAAGACTTGCTGGCACCCTATGGCCACAAACCATGTCACACATAGGTAGATGGAACAGTCAACATAAACATTTCGTCCACGACAGGTCGCATATGGTATCCAAAGGTACTTCATAGACATGTATGCTATCACCCGTTGGCCCGTGAGACTTACACATAACATGGAAGTATCCAGGCTTTAAATGTCCACCCTTACACTTCCATTTGTCACTTTCTATGCGAGCAATGGAGATGTAGCCACAGCATAGAAAGCAGAGACGACTGCTAACGAAACACACACATGTCAACATCACAGAAAGCATACTATGAACACACTTATTACATGATATTGTACTATGAAACACAAACAAACCAGCAACCTGCAGCAAGAATAGTCCCCGTAGTTCGACACAACACAAGTCTTCGTAACATTTAAACAGTTCATTAAAACATGCAACGTTTTCGTTGTTTCCACAACGTGTGCAGGAAAAATGCTATGTCTAGGAATGTTCACAATCAACAATGTGAGTCTTAACATGATTTTAAATATCACACTGTTGATTGTGAACACTTTAACAATTTGCTTATTCAGTTGTATTTTCGAAAGCAACGGAAACACACACACACGGAAGGGACGGGAGATGAACCTACGCCTATTTACATGAACTCAGTACAGTATGAAGCATTTACACAACGCTACCGAGTTAACTGACGTGAGCGCTGTCAGAGGCATACATGTAGGCTGCTGACGCCACCCGCAAGACAATAGTTGGAAATAGCCAAGGCATGTGTTGCGGAGCGTCTAAAAGCATAATCAGTCGCAGAGGCAGCTGGAAACACACACACACAGAGACACACACACACGGAAGGGACGGGGACGAACCTACGCCTATCTACATGAACACACTACTGTATGAAGCATTTACAGAACGCGCTACCGAGTTTACTAAACAGAGCGCTGTCACAGGCATACTTGTAGGCTGCTGGCGTCACCCGCAAGACAATAGTTGGCAATAGCCAAGGCATGTGTTGCGGAGCGTCTAAAAGCATAATCAGTCGCAGAGGCAGCTGGAAACACACACACACAGAGACACACACACACGGAAGGGACGGGGGACGAACCTACGACTATCTACATGAACACACTACTGTATGAAGCATTTACAGAACGCGCTACCGAGTTTACTAAACAGAGCGCTGTCACAGGCATACTTGTAGGCTGCTGACGTCACCCGCAAGACAATAGTTGGCAATAGCCAAGGCATGTGTTGCGGAGCGTCTAAAAGCATAATCAGTCGCAGAGGCAGCTGGAAACACACACACACAGAGACACACACACACGGAAGGGACGGGGGACGAACCTACGCCTATCTACATGAACACACTACTGTATGAAGCATTTACAGAACGCTACCGAGTTTACTAAACAGAGCGCTGTCACAGGCATACTTGTAGGCTGCTGACGTCACCCACAAGACAATAGTTGGCAATAGCCAAGGCATGTGTTGCGGAGCGTCTAAAAGCATAATCAGTCGCAGAGGCAGCTGGAAACACACACACACAGAGACACACACACACGGAAGGGACGGGGACGAACCTACGACTATCTACATGAACACACTACTGTATGAAGCATTTACAGAACGCGCTACCGAGTTTACTAAACAGAGCGCTGTCACAGGCATACTTGTAGGCTGCTGACGTCACCCGCAAGACAATAGTTGGCAATAGCCAAGGCATGTGTTGCGGAGCGTCTAAAAGCATAATCAGTCGCAGAGGCAGCTGGAAACACACACACACAGAGACACACACACACGGAAGGGACGGGGGACGAACCTACGACTATCTACATGAACACACTACTGTATGAAGCATTTACAGAACGCTACCGAGTTTACTAAACAGAGCGCTGTCACAGGCATACTTGTAGGCTGCTGACGTCACCCGCAAGACAATAGTTGGCAATAGCCAAGGCATGTGTTGCGGAGCGTCTAAAAGCATAATCAGTCGCAGAGGCAGCTGGAAACACACACACACACAGAGACACACACACACACACACACACACACACACACACACACACACACACGGAAGGGACGGGGGACGAACCTACGCCTATCTACATGAACACACTACAGTATGAAGCATTTACAGAACGCTACCGAGTTTACTGAGCAGAGCGCTGTCAGGAGGCATACCCCTACGTGAGTGGTATCATTTGCAGAGGCAATGCGCCCGATCGGGAGTTCGGACAGAGTGCGCAGTCACGCAGTCTGTTACCATCCCAAGGTCGCCGTACACTAACACGTTAGTGCTGCAGTCGAGAATAACAAGTAACTACTGATCAGTACATCACTGCATACTGGGCATGCTCAGACACTTAGACTCGGCACAGGGCAGACATGCATACACATGTTGCGACGGCATGGGTGGCGGAATGTGGACCGTCGTGTGTGTCCAGCCACACAACAGAAACCTGGCCATGCCACAGACGTGGCCGTTGCGTAGGGGATACAGGCATGCACCCGGGGTATAACTGCAGACGGCGCGGTGTGCACTGTGCTGTGTGTCTATCTACACAGCTGCCTACTGGGCATGCTCAGACACTTAGAGTCGGCACAGATCAGACATGCATACACATGGTGCGACGGCATGGGTGGCGGAATGCGGACCATCCTGTGTGTCCGCCACACAACAGCAACCCGCCATGCCACAGACGGCCGTTGCTGCGGGAATATCTAGGTGCAATTAACCATGTGTAGGACTGGCCTACAGTTTGTTGCATGCTACAGACAACCCTCCCAAACACAGGATACCTTCACAGATGTCCTGAGGACACTGGTGAGTGGGCATGCTCTCACAACAGCACCGTATTGGGTGACATGAACCACCCATACATAGCCTGGGAACATTACCCATGGCACAACACAGTACGCCAGCAGTCCCAGGTGTTCACACACCTGGCCACTGTTAAACAGCCATGCACCATACATACTAGCGGCGGGATGTCTGACAGTTCTGCCCATCACACATGGTGAGGATATGCCCCACACAGGATGTACAGCCCTCAATGGTGATGCAAGACCGTATAGTGGATCCACTGGTCATCCACTCATGTAACCAACACCAGCATGGGGGACCTCAGTGATGACCTCTCCACAGAAAACCACACACATCATACGACCGGTGTGGTACCCTACAAGTCCTCCATGCCAGTGTTGAACAGAGGCCAGACCGCCAAACGCCTAACGAATGCCTTCCCCGACCACCCACATGCATGTCTGCAACAGGCAAACATGATGACATCAGGACCTTGTCCACCACAGGTAGGCACATGGTGTGGTGGACCGCAGCCACTGACTACCTGTACATCAACAGTTGGAGCTACTACATGGCAGAGCAATGACAGTACCAGGGAAACCATCACCCATTCATACCGGCGTCACCATACGGCCCCACATACCATCATCCAGGTCCGCTTGTGGGAGTGGTACTGCAGAGGGCACATGAGACAACCACAGGGCCTTCCCTAACTGTGGTAAGGACATGGTTGGGGGCACACAGACTTGCCTGGAAATGGTCCAGAATGGTACAACAGTCACTGCACCCACAGACATTGTCTGCAAACCACAGGACATGTTCCATGCATACATCCCCCCCCCAACAGGGAACATATCCATCCCACCAGAGTGTATCCTCCCAAACATGTCATATGGCCTGGAGTGATCCCATATCTCTATGGCGGTTGACACGTCAGCAATGGGCACCGATGGTGTCCCTGGCTGTGTGCTACCCATCCTCATTGAGGCCCTCGGCCCACACATGCCGCCACTGTGTCATGTTAGCCTTACTATGGGCTATGTCCCCAATGGATGCCATATGGCATCTGTGGTCCCACTATGCCAGGGTAGTGCTCCTATGGACTGTCAACAGCCACACCCTATACGCTTGACAAGTGTTGTCTGCAAAGCTGTGTGGAGGTCCATACAGGTGGCCATGGTTACAGATAGCGGTGTACAGCCAATACCGAAACATACCCACAACTACATAGTCAAGGGCGGATCCTGCCTCCCGAACCTGCTCGTCCAGTCTGGAGTGGTCACCAAGGCCATTGATGGGGATACGTGGGTTTGCACACAGTACCATGACCTGGTGGGAGCGTTCAGAGCACACTACACATGGGACCCATGGAAAGGCTCGCCAGCATACATGTGGGGACATATGTCACCCGATGCTTCTCAGACAGGTTGGAGGTCACACCACACAGGGTTGGTGCTCAAGGTGCCTTGTCACACTCATATCTGGACCCAGTGGAGGCCCACAGGGCTCACTCCTGTGCCCCTGCCATATGGCATCCGACCTTCCAATGTGCATGCAATCATAGGGGATTGTAGCAGACAAGGTATGCAGATGACTACGCACCGCCAACATACCCAACACCCCATGTTACACGGACATCCACCTAGGGCGTCATAGACATGGATGACTGGTGCCAGAGCCATGGCCTGCTACTAAATGCCAGAGAAGGTGCAGCCCTACCCAGTGTGAAGGACATGTTCGTCCCAATGTCACATGTAGGTGGTACGCCATTAAAGATGGTGGACATGTTCAGGAAATGGCTACCACACCTGTCGGCAACCTCTGTCAACACACACAATGGCAATGTGGGTGTGAAGACATTCCATTGTGGCCTCCTGGTCTGGATGGAATGGCAACCACATCAGGGTGTTCATTGTACCCCTGTACACATCACACACCAGAGCAATGACTGCGTACAATGGCACATGTGGCCTGTAGCTAACCTGACGCCTGCAGCACTCGGAAGGACCGCAAACGTTCCACAAGACGGGGATGACGGTGCTAGGACATGTGTCACAAGCTGCACGGCCAAGGGGACACCGGCTGTGGATCTTCACAGCACAGCTGCTCCGTGGTGATCTGTGCCTGACATACACGGCCATGTCTGACCTGGGTGACATGGGCACATTCCACCTCCCAGGCTCCATGCAAACACGGGCACAGAAGCGACTGTCAGACACCTCAACACAAAGATGAGTGGGACGTGCTGGGGGAACAGGGTTAACGGCCAGACACCCCCTACAACACGGGGAGGAGTGCCAGGCCATGTGAAGGAAAGGCCCTGACTGCCTTTGTCCAGGACTGCTAATGACGTGTGGATGTGTGACGATAGTTATGCGCCAGGCAACCTCTGTGTGTCACTGCTAGACCAGGGACTGGGGACTGATGGATATGGCATCCCCATCCTGAGGGGTGTTAGATGCCACACACAGTCATGCTAGGTCCACACATGTCGTAGGGCACATATCCTGTTACGTTCATGTGCGCCTATGTACCTATGTAGGGGTCCATGCCGGATGCGGGTAACTGTGCTATGCTGATGTTGCCAGACATGCCTGTGGGTACCCCACGACTACACGTGGGGAACTAATTACAGTGCTCCCAGTAGGCACGTGCAAGTACACCATCAGTATCATACGGGTTAACTGCACCGACATGGTGCTACACATGTAACCACCACACATACTGTGTACACATATCAATGAATGCTGCACCTGTCCTGCATGGTATGTCTGCTGCATGATGTCCGTGCACAACCCACATCACATACACACCTGTCACCAGCCATACACACACACCACAACATACACATCACGTACTATGCGGACACAGGTATCACATACACCTCTCACTATCGTGTCCACCCTGTGCATCAGAATATGTTAGCTTAACCGTGCATTGATGGTGTGGCTCACAGTTATGCGGCAGAGACTTCATCATATGCACAGGGTGATATGTGTGCCACAGGCATGGGCTGTACCAATGGATGACATCATGTGTGTGTGTAAGGGCCAGTGCATTGAGTGGGCATGACTATGTAGATTGCATGTGGGTGTGGTGGAGCCCTACAGTTGTGTCTGCTGTGTGTGGGTGTGTGTGTACACAGTTCAGTCATCTGTGATGCCTACACGGGGTATGCTTGGCAGCCCCTGACTGTACAGTGCAGGTGTTACGGCTCACTGTGTCTGCCGGCGGCGTGACCCGCGCCTGCCTGGGGTCGCACGGGCACGACCGGGTGGAGGTACGGACTGTCCACTCTCCGATGTCACATGTCCGCTGGAAACGTGCCCACGACGGGGCCGTCCAGGGCCACGTCCACGTGGCCTGCTCTGTCCTGGTGTGGATGGTGTAGTAGCAGCTGCACTGCTGCTGCTACCAGCACTGTCTGGGTGGGCATGGGAGGTGGCACGCACACGCTGACCTGCAGCAGGTGGTGTTGCTGGCACACGCCCACGCGTGCCCTATGCCTCCCCCCTACCTGGTGTTCCTGCACGGACTGCGCTCAAGGATGGCCATGCCTCGGTCGAGGATACCAGCCATGTCACCCAATCTCCTATCCAGAACATCGGCAAGATGCTGTTGTGCATTCGCCAATGCCTGGATGTTGTCATTTAGGGTACGGATTGCGGACCTCTGCAGCCTCTGCCCTTCCTGGTTCTGCCGTTCGGCACGTGCCTGCGCCGCCATTACAGTCTGGAACATGCGTCTGGTTATACCAGCTGCTGCACCCTGTACGGCAGGTGTATGTCTAGCGGTGCTCCCCCTACGAGCAGCACCTGCCACATGCCTGCGTGGCACTGCACCAGTCCTTACACTGGCAACATCGTGTGTACCCACACCTTCTGCAGCCACCACACATTCCTGCTCGGGGACAACAGACGCTGACTGACCGTCATCTATGGGCAACGGTGTTGGGGTATGTGTCGGCATCTGAACCGTGTGCGGGGATGAAAGGGACGTATGTGTGATGTTCTCCAGTGGCACAGACTCTGCCTGTGACGACCCTGCCTGTGCCTCATGCACATGGTCATCACCACTAGTATCTGTGGGGACACTAGCATCAGATTGACCGCAGGAGGGGAACTCACCTACAGCACCTGTCAATACAAAGACATACCATCGGTTACAATACAGACACACACACACACACACACACACACACACACACACACACACACACACACACACACACACACACACACACACACAGCATGCATGTGATAATGCAGGTGGCATGCAGCATTCACACAACACAGACCAGTGAATGCAGACCAGACATTCATAGTGGCAGTATGTACACTGCCCTGGTGGGGACAGTACAACAGGCAGGTGTCATTTAGTAGGCATGCAGTACACACATTCATGGTAGTTTGCATGCATCAGCGTGATACACCGTGTGGCCAGGCGAGTTGAGAGTACACATGGCTGCCGACACTATGTAATGTACACCGCAAACATGTGCGGTATCATGTGGACATGTGAAGATGGTGTCCCACCGCATGCACCACATCACAATGGCTGTCACGGTGCAGTGTTATGTGTACAGTGTACAGATACAATGTATGGGTAACAGTGATGTCTGTGCAGGTACGTTTGCTGTGAGCTGTGTGCATAGCTGTACAGTGTGTAGTGCGGGCTCTGTGCCACTGCACAGTAGCAGGACACAGCTATGTGTCTGTGCGATGCGTGACCTGGACGCATTACATTGCCATGTCTGTAAGTCAGTTCAGCTGCTCAGCAGCACGTATATGGTGGACATTGGAGGCACCTGTAGTAGCTGTGGAGAGGCATTCCATGTCACTGGTGTACTACATCAGATGTCCAGGGGGTCCACTACAGTGATGAACCCACTATGTGTGTACAGGGTGCAACGGTGAGTACCCACTGTGGATGTGCTGTGTGGCAACATGCCTGTAGGTATCAACCATGGCCTTGTCTGTCTGAGTCATTGACAATTGTGTGTGGTAGACATCGTGCACACGGCCCTGTGGTGGCCCATGTGACATACAACCATACTAGTGTGAGGTGTCACATTCTCTACGGATATGCTGACAGTGTGGATGTCTGCTATGTTGTGCATAGGTCATATCATGGTGTGACAATGCTGCAGCCAGACATCCACGTGCATGGGACATGGCATGTGCCATGTCACAACGCGGTGCACCGATGCAGGGGCATGGGTCACATTGGTAACACCTGTGCTCTGGCCAGATCACAGCTCACTATGTGGTACTGTGTGCATACTGCACTGGCATACCAATGCATACTACACATGCAGCCATTGTGTAACACCTACACCATTGTATGCATAGCTGAATGCACGTAACACACCAATAGGTTGTGTGGTGTCATACCACTCACGTAACGGGTGTATCTACTGTACATGGGTGGTGTGTATGTCGGGTGGTGCGAGCTGTATACCGTGACTGGGGCACACACAGGTGAGCATGTCATGCCTAGACACATGGGGAATATCAATACAGCAGAACATGCCTTTGACTAGCAACAGACTTACCTGCAACAGACCCTTGTCCTTGCGACACGCCAGACGTACCTGTAAAGGCATTACACAAAGGTATACACATTAGCCATTACTATCTCCACGGTCAGCACTGTGCATGTCACATCATGCATGTGTGTGGTAGCATGTGCTATGCACATGTCTGCTAACACAACATAGCATACAATGGTTTGCATCTTGTGTGGCCATATACCTGGCATGTATTGCTATATCATGTGTTGTACTATGACACCCACACCCACGTCGCCTATCATACAAACATGCAACACTGACTTACCATGCGGCTCCAGGCTCATAGCTCGGGAGACACCCACCTCCACGATGGACGCAAGTGTTTCTGCGTGTTGTTCCGTGGGTGTCCCCAGACTGGCCAGGAGCTCCTCCGTAGCTGTGAGTGGGGGCTGTGTTGGTGGCCCACCACCTGTCCCACGTTGTTGCCTGGCGATTGCAGCGGCACGCTGTCTTGCATGCCGGATCAGGTCTGTGCAGTGCCTGCGGATTTGTTGATAGCTGCGGTTGTTTCCGCCCACGCTGTTCACCCTCCTGCACATCTCCTCCCACATCTCCTGCCGTTCCTGTGCCTGCTGTGGCACATGGCTAAACAGGGCGTTGTAGTTACTCTGGAGGTATGGTATGATGACCTCCTCCTCCTGTCGGCTAAATGGTGGAAGCCGGGAACGTGGCATTATCTGGAAGACATAATGATGGTGGCAGGTCACATTCACACTGCTGTGCTGGCATACTGTTGGAAATACATTGCTATGACATGTACGACATCTGCACAGTGATCTGTGAAGGGCATCGTGGCGGTGACACAGCCGATGTTGTGGCTTCACACCATTGAGCACTGGGTGTCACATCATATCTGTGTGCCACCCCATCACACTGTGCACGCACCATGTAGATGTTAGCCTGCCATGGACATGTGTACCTGGCTGCACCTATGTCCATATCAGTTGGCATAAGTCCCCATGTGACGTCTGTGCTACTGTTCACCTGGACGCTGTGTATATGTCAGTACACATCACGTCTGTGTCCATTGTGAACGTCAGCAGCGGCACTGTACACATACACATGGACACCTGCACATGCATGTGTTGTGCCATGTACTTCCACACAGCACTGTACCGGTGCTGGACAACTTGCCACAGCTCACCTGTGTTGCATATGTGATAGACATGGAGCAATGTGTAACCATGACACATTAGCAGGAAAGGCCATGCATAGCATGTACACACACACATTGTGCAGAGCATCACACAGCACCTGTAACATGACAGGGTGCATCGCCGCCACATTACTGCTGTGTATGGTTGATAGTGAGAGTGCCTTTTGTCCATTGCACCATGTGGGACTGTGATAGCTCATGCAGCCTTGCTGGTCAGCTCTGCATGATATGGCAGGGTATGCCACATACATGGCACTGGGTGTGATCCACCTGGGGCTGACGGTATTGGCAGGGTGGCTGTCCATTGCATATGTCATAGCTGTGTGAATATGGACATTCAACATGTTTATCACCATGGTGTGGACACTGTCCTCCAGCGAGGTATGCTGTACGCTGCTTGTTGAGGGTGTGTGTGGTGCATGCAGGTATCACACATCCATGCATACACTGTAGCCCTGGCAGGTGCTATGTGCTGGGATGTTGATCGACACAGTGCTGTATGTGGACACACACCGCTATCCCATGCACATGGATGGCTGCCTGAACTGATGTGGGTAACACATATGTGTACATCCAGTGCCCGCTGCCACCCACATGTCTGCTGCTGCACTACACACCGCCATCCCTCCCTGTGTGAATGTGGTGTTGGCCTCAGCAGAGGTATCCATGTATGGGGACAGGGATGTTCACATAGCAGGCCCACTGATGGTATCGTCGATCTGACCATACACATATGATGCACCCCTCACACATACAACCCATTCATATTGTTGTTCACAATGGTGACACAGCTATATTGCTATGCCGGAGGCATTCACAGACATACATACACAGAGGCATGCACGTCCATCTGTGTCATTGCCTGGACTATTGGTGTGGTTTGGCACCTAACGTGTTTGACTGCAGGTGGCGCAGACCTACTGTGCACATGTCTACATGGTAGGCCTGTTCTACGGTAGGCATCTGTGATGTGCTGTGCACATCTCATATCTGCACATTTGGTTGGTGTCCATCGGTCCACGGGCCAGTGGTGGGACATACAGGGATGTTGCTGAACATATATGCATGCGACCCTGTACAGCTGTGACGCTAGCCTCTCAGATGCTCATGTGTCGTGGACGTGAACACCGTACACACACATGTGGTTGTGGGCCGCCGTCCATACCCATCTCCACCTGTGGGTTGCTATCATCCCACACACTCCTTGTACTGTATGTTCAGGCTATGCACCTATGTGGGGCTTGTGTGCATGCAATACGATACTATGTGCCTTTGCACCCATCACAGACATTGTCACACAGGTACACCGCAGCCATACACATCGCAGATTGTTGTCAGCATGTCACATGTGGTACACACCTAACACATCTCCTGTGGGACATGGTAATTTGTATGGGCATGTCCAGTAGTGACATACCACAGCTACCCCTACATGACGGCTATGCAGGACATGTCTGTGTACATCTACTGTGACATATACACAAGCAATGCCCCCTACCTACATCACATGGTACTACCTGTGGAGTATGTGTGTCTGCATCCATGCTATGGCCATAGATGACAATTGTACATCAATATGTGCAACATACCTCAGTGGGGTTGTCATGAGCACATGTTCCATGTGTCAATGCATTGTTTGTGTCTGTTGGGCGGTCATTGTTGTGCATGGTTTACATGGCTGACATAGTGTACTGTGTCTGATTCCAGGTACTTCATTGGGCTACCAGCATTGTACATTTCTACAGCACATTCCAGCCATCATGTAGCCAGCTTAGATGACAGTGGGAGGTGTTCCGCCATGTGCACATATGTCACACGGTACAAGGGTGACTGACACACATTGTCAGGACTGGGTTCTGACTGCTGTGGCTGTGTGTACCGGTGTTGACAACCATGACTGCACCAGATGGTGTCTTCTGGATGTGTGACATTCACAACAAACACCCACATTCACATAGCAGCACATCGTCCACGACAATGGACATTCCTGCATGAACACTGTGTACGGTATGTCTGTATGACCACTGCATATATCACTGGTGGCCACCAGCATGGCTGCCTACAACAGCAGTGTGTATCCTGTGCAAACATGGGTTACACCAGTCACAACACACCTGTGTCAGATGGCCCTGTAGTGGGTGACAGTGCAGTTCCATTCATCATGTAACAGTATACATCGTGCACCAGTATGTTGCAGACATGTGAGCGGCTGTGCTAGTCGACATATGCACACATGACACATCACCTGGTACACCGTGTCTGCCTTGCCACCTGCTATTGTGACCACCCTGTGATGACATTGTACGGCCCACATGGACTTGGACATGTGATGGCTCAATGGTGAATTAACCCTCCAGGTGTGTGTCTAGCCAGGTGTCCAGTAGCCAGTGGTCTGCATGCAGGGATAGTCTACATTGGCCTACTCTGTCACTGGGACTGTTGACTATGGTCATACTGTTGTTATGCAGGCATGTGCTGTTTGTCCAGTCTGATAGTCGTGTTCAACCACACTACCGTGGCACACATGACATGTGGACATCTGCCTAAGGTGTGCAGCCCACATGTACATCTTCACATGCTATGCTGCCTGTGCAGCGGTGTCACATGTCTGTCTCCGGCAGGGCTGTCACAGGTAGGCACAGCATGCAGTGATGTGTGACAATGCTTACACCCTCCACTGTGCTGTACACTAGCACTGCACACACAGTACAGCACACATGTCATTTATCTGCAGTGCCTGGGACCTGCCTCCATGCCCTACACGGCACACCTGCCAGTCCAGATTGTACACAGATCATACCTCCCAGGCACATACCTGGACTGCAACACACACGGGTGGGTGGTTCCCACACCACACCGTGATTTACACACATACTGTATTTTCCCATGACACATTGCATCATAGGTAGTCCATGTTCAGATACCCATGTTCGTGGCCGCTACGCACATTGTGACACGCGACAGTGAATACACTGTACACCACAGGTTACATGCCAGTCGGGTTGGCATACTGTACATTGCACCTAGGACAGTTGCTACTGCTATGTATTGCCAGCAACACGCCCTTCCCTAGTATGGACTCCCATGTACCCACACATGCTTGGCCATGCAGTACGCATAGCTGGGTGACACATTACACGACACATACCATACCTACACTACCCTCAGCATGCACCAAACCTCCATGTGTCTGTGTGCTAGGCCTACACCTCCCCTCTGTTTGCTGAACATCCATGCTTACCATCCCTGCTAGCCACACCCTAAACACACAACCATAGCAGCATGCATGGTACATACACACTACAGCCGGTATTACTGACATCCACTGACAGAGGTAGTTGATGGCATGGCACCCGGTACGATGGACAGTCTACGTGCCTATGCCAACAGTGATCACAGTGCACTTCTGCTACATTTACACACTGGTAGGGACCATGCTATTCCACACTGAGACATGGTGGTACTGGCCTTTTCACAGACGCCACAGTGGTATTCCTGTTCCATGCACACGTGCTGTATGGGCACATGTGCAGGCTGTTGCACGGTAGTTATGTTCACCTGTGTGTTGTGTGTCACTTGACAGTCATGGTGTGTCCTGCTGGTGCATGACATACTCCACAGCTAGCTACCTACACATGACTGCCAGACATTGCAGTGTGGGCCCTCACGCAGTGTGGTGGTATGTCTCTGCTGTTTGACTACATCCACATTCAATGCAGCATACCACGGTCATGCAGGCATTGACGACACAGATGTTGCTGGCATCGTGCCTGCCAATGGGGTACCTACCAACAATACACACTCTCACTCACTACAGGGTTCCAATCCTTGGCTGGACATTGTATTAACCCTGTGGACACATACATAGTACTGCCATGCACATGTTATGTCTGGGAACACAGTCCCAATGTCACCTCCAACCGTAGTTGTTGTATCCCGCCAACCTGGCTGTTACATGTCTCTGCAGCAGCACACGTCAGTGACTGCTAGCCCATTCATGTACGTTGTGCACCCTGACCACCACACTACCACATCTATCACACTACACATGGATGGTACTGCATTGCACGTATGGGGCTGCATCTCTACACCCATGACTGGGCCATTCAGTATGGCACTGGGCCACATCTTGACATACATGCTTCACACACTCATTGACTACCTGCATGCCTTTCCTGGCACCCTTGTTGGGCTTCTGTGCGCCACAGCACACCACATCCCATGCTGGCCACCTGTCATATTATTGCATGGGTGGTTGGGGTGGTACAGAGGGTATCACATCAGACATGATCCGCTCTTTGCCCTTCAGCACCATTCCACTTTATGCTATTGCCAGTGTACACATCCAGCATCACATCATACCCTATGTATCGGCATGTTACGCCATGTGCCTTCTGTACAGTTCACACAGTGGTGCAGGCATATCATGCTAACTACAACAAGTCAGGGACGTGGCATTGCACAGTCCTCAGACATGTGGCCCCTCATGCTCAGTATTTGCATACGTACACTACCTGCTGTCACACAGTACTGTACATGCCTACATATACCACTTCTACATACCTGGCAGCATTCTAGCTCATCCTACTCATGTTGCTGACACCCATACAGGTGTCAGTGTGGCAGATATATCATGTAGATATCATTGCATCAGTTACATCACACATAGTGCATACACATCACCTTTGCATACTGACAGTCATGCGGTGTGTATCACATGGATACTGTCCCTATACAGGCATATCACGTTGTACATGGTTGATGTACACACACATGCCCACATGGTGCTGTGGCTGCCATATTACACCATGGCGTGGGTACACATGTGCAGGACCACGCATTTCTGGACCGTATGTCTAGCTGATACCTTGGGTGCCCTTGTAGCTGTGCCATACACACATGTACACGCAGGCCATGTTACAATAACACATGTGTGGTGTACCTTACACAATGGATACAACGTTACATGTCTCAGTATAGTCATGCTGTGCTCTCTACCCGGCTCAGACAGTTTACATATGCAAATGACAGTCATGTAACACATCTGTGCTCACCTGCATGCCACTAACACAGGGGTGTAATCTACTCTGCCATGGGCCATGTTCTCCACAGTACTGATGCATGTAGTACTCCTACATGGCGTTTGCAGTGGGCAGGGGGGGAGGAGCAGTCCTGCATGTGTGCACACATGCCACATTGCTCAGCACGGCGTCTGTGTGACATCCACAGACTGGACACACACCATGCTGTGGGACATAGGTCCTGTGCACATCCCACAGGGGCACACTGTGTCACTAGTCATGTGATAGCTTCCTTGCTGGTAGGGTGACACAGACCCATGGTACCACCACAGCGGACGTACTGTATAGACATGACAGTTGACATCCAGTTCTGCCGTTCAGTGGACACTACCATGGGGGTGTCAGTACTGTGTACATTGCACATGTGTTTACACACGGCCCTGCTGGACATCATTGTGGCACACATTGCACCTGCTATGGAACGTTTGGACATGGTCACTTGCTGTTCCCTCCATTTGGTACCTATTCTGCTACTACATTGTCCCATATGTGCAGGCCATACATATCTTGTGTATGTACATAACATTAGGCCATCGCTCCATCATGCATGCTATGCCTGTGATACTGTCTATGATTTGTGAACATATCCATCATGACAGCTTTGCATTACACATAATTGACATAGTCGCCTACTGCGTGGGATACGTGCACGTCGTGCGCACATTCCGTATGACATCGATGGTATATGCCCATGCACATGTGTGCTGTGACACTATACATACATGTCCTATCCCCTGCTGTGGCACTTCATTGTTGGATATCCACTGCCAGCATCAGCGTGGGTGGTGGCATTGTTCTGTGTTTGCAACCCCTATGGCAGACCTGGGGTAGGGTTACCACCTGTGCCACTTTGCAAGGGACAGTCCCTCCTTGGGCAGTTGTGTCCTGACAAAATATATTACAAATGGCAAATGTCCTGAGATTGTAGGACATCACTATATCCCATTCTTATGTAAGAGTTGCATAACATACTTATTTATGTATGTACATTCCTAAATGTTACAAGACACACAATAAGCAACTTAACTGCTACAAGACTACACTTTTCTTTATGCAAAAGAGTAGAGTTCTAACCTTTGTACTGACCATGGGTATGTGTCCACCTGTAACATCTGATGTGTGTCCCGAAGATTTCCCACTTTGGCCATTTGAAAGGTGGCAAGCCGATCCTGGGTTTATCCCGGTGTGTACATGTTGTCCCACTGCTGTGCACACGTTGTCCACAGTCGTTGGTATGCTGCGCGTTTAGCATTACATATCCAACCTTCGCCTCTCTCTGCGTGATGGACAGGTATCTTTACCTACACACACCGTTCACATACTGTACAGATTCGTCATACGTGATCGTTACGTTACACACCAGTACATGTCGGGTTCGACATACCTTTCCGCCTTTGTTCTGAGTTCGCTCTATTCCCTTGTTTCTCCTTCTCTATTCGTGTTAGTTCGGTTTGAACATACGGTTTGATTATCCAGGCAGTCTTCCTTATATTCGTCGTCACCTGAGGCATGTGGGTTAATCAGGCCAATAGCTGTTCCTCGGTGCGTACTTATGCATATCAGCGGTGATCCCCTTCCTTTCGTTAGATTCTGGCGGCACTAGGCCATGGTTCTTTCCTCGTGTGGCCGTTGGTTATTTGCAATACCTTCGTGAGGATGGTATGTATTGTATCATGTTTGTGTGACTGCATCCGCTATGTGTGGTGTCGGGCACATTTCGCTGTGGTGTTAGCCGTGGATTGTGTGTGTTGAGTATGGTATTGTGTTCGACATGTGGGTCCCGTGTCCTGGCGGCGTCTGTCGATGGCGTTGTGCATTCAGATGTGTTACATAGCTGTTATTTTCCTGTACATAGCGGATGCAAGGATGCATCAGCCGCTGCTAGTGTTTCCCAGGAGCTTGTTGTGGGTATGCCGCTGTCATTCACTGCCTGTATGTGTTTGCTACGGTTTTAGCTGTTATCCCTTTGATATGTGCAATGGGGTATATCTGCGGATGTGGGTGACGGGTACGGGTGTGAGTCTTGCATTTATACATACCAGATATGCTTGTGTGTGTGCTCCATCCCTGCTTGGGGAGCTGCGGGTTACCTGTCTGTTGTTCCGGGAATGTTTGTTTTGTTGATGTCGTCTGCTGTCGGTATCGCCTGCATGTGTGCTTCCTGCACGTATTCCTCCTTCACATCGGTTATATATCTGCGGATGTTCGTCCGTGCCTACTATCCATTGGCATTTTGTCGCTGATAGTTACGGTGAATGTGGTCCTATACTTGGGGCGGCCTGTATGCTACCGGTAGCCTCCTCCTATTCGTGTGCCGCTTGCTTACTTCACGGTCGTGGAACACCGCGGTATTTAACGGACCGTAAGTGTTCACGATCGGTGCCGGGATAGCACATTCGTATTTTCGCCGTACATGCCTGATGCTGTGTAACGTTGCCGACGGACCGTGTGGAGTCTACCTTATGGCCGCCATACCTACGGTCATGGTTTGTACATGCGTCCTTTGCATCTCCTGTTGGCTATGGCCCTGTGGTACACTTTGGGACATTTCCGCTTTGCATCGTTTTACGTCGCCACGTGCATAGCCACTGAGGAGATGTCAGTACTACTTTGTGGGTACTGCTGTACATACGCCTATGGTTCCTGTACTGTATGCCTACGCCTGTTATTACACTCCGCCTGTGACATGTCATCTACATACACAGTTTACACTGGCACACACATTACACACACAGCGGAACACACGACAACCTCACCTCACACATACACATATTGCCGCCATGGCTGTCAACCTTCTATTTCCAGAGTGAGGAACACACACAGTAGTAATGTGAAACAAATGGGCATAATGTGGAACACATAGTAATGGCATAGTGACAACTTCAGCTAAGTAGGTCATAGGTTGATTATAATATGCTGATTTACTTACAGTGAAGAACCTTTACTGACTTACTATGAGTACATTCTATTTACCAGGATGTCATTTATATACATTCCTAACAATGGATGTTTGACAGACATTTTCAATGTGGAACTTGGAGGAACTGCGAGGAACATGAACTGTTTTACACCCCAAATGAGGTATGTTCCTCATAATGTCGTACACTTCACTGGTATGCTTTCCGCTTTCGCACCGACGGTTGAACACAATACCTACGTTGGCATCGCCCGGTGGCGTGTATCTCCGCACTCATATCCTATGGATATGACACTTTATATCTAGGGTTGCCACCTTTTCAAATACAAAGTGGGACATTTTTGTAAACGTCAGATTTTGCATGCAAACACATACCCACGGCCAGTACAAAGGACAGCAATTCACTTTTTTGACAGAATACAAACCTGTAGCATTACAGTTGCTTATTCTGTTTATTATCATATTTAGATGTTTCTTCTACAAAATAACTGTTTTATGCAACTAATAAAGAAATTATGGGAAATAGTTTTGTCCTACAATCTCAGGACATTTGCCATTTTGTCAATGTTTTTGCAGGACACAACTGCCCAAAGGGGACTGTCCCTCACAACGTGGGACAGGTGGTAACCCTACACATATCCCGTTACTGTACCGTGGACTGGTGACCATCCCGACACGCGGATATGTATTGATGCAGGTTAACATTTCCATGGCTGGCGTTACCTGCCCTGCCCACCCTCCAGGATGATCGGGTTGTCGGTCACTATGTTTACTATGTGGTGATTTCGCGTCTTACTTATCTGTGAACTTGCATCCCTGGGTTCCATATTACCCTGTTGTACTTTATATCTGTGTATGCGTACATATATTTCTACATGTGTACTGATATGTATTTCCGTATCTGTGTATGCACATGAGTACATATGTGGTCGACTTGCGGCGATAGTGGCAGCATACGGCTACGCCGTGTGCTGTAGAACCGGCGTGGATTGAGGTGTTGGCGTTCCATGCTCTGCTGGCTATTGGGTGTGCAGTGTTTGGCGGTGCCTTTGTTGGAGTCACACATACGTCCGCACATCGGCATACACATTACGGGCGGACATGTTTGTGTGGCGTCCATTTTACTGTGTGTGCAGGTCAGGAGGTGTCAGTCCATGGGGCCTACACTGTCAAAGTATGTGCTATCGTTCCCTCTTTGCCAGGGCGTAGGCATATTGGGTGCGCCTCTGTCTACCTACTGGGGCTGGCTCAGTGTGTCCATGGCGCTGAACGCCCTGTGCCTGTGCTTGCCCTGGCAGTTGTGGCGGGCTTGGTGGCCCTCCGGCATTATGTCCCTGCAGCAGCTGTTTCCGCAGAATCATATTGTGTAGCATACAACATACTATGAATATGTGGGCACTTGTGCCTGGAGAGTACTGCAAGGCTCCACGGATGTATCCAAGCACCGGAACCGTGATTTCAACATCCCAACACACGCTCTATGATTATTCTAGTTTGTGCGTGTGCCTCATTATGGCGTTCTTGCATGTGTGTGTGTGCATTTCTGATGGGTGTCATCAACCACAGCTCCAGTGCGTAGCCAGCATCCCGCACAAGGTGACCATGTGTGATGTCCCGCCTGGCGAATACCTGATACAGCTGTGAGGCATGCCAGATATGGGAGTCGTGGTAGCTTCCAGGGCTGCCAGCACACACATCCATAATAATGCCCTGCGCATTGCACACGACCTGGCAATTGATGGAGGGGTATCCCTTGCGGTTTATGTAGCGTCTAGCCTGCTCCCTGGGTGGTGACTTAATTTCTATGTGCGTACAGTCTATCGCACCCAGGACCTCCAGGTATTGTGCCACACGGTGGAAGCGGCGCATATTGCTAGCCAACTCCTCCTGAGATGTGGGGAAATGTATGTGCTCATGGGCATGTGCTAACATGGCATCCAGGAACTGGTGTAGTACCCTGGATGCTGATGCCTGTGAGATGCCCATTATGTCCCCGGTGGGCCTTTGAAAGGTACCTGTAGCCAGTATTCGCAAGCTCACACATACCTTTGTGTCCACTGGGATGGGCTCCCCTCTGTTGTCTCT